>NW_015116077.1:36750-46897 GCF_001443285.1 Poecilia latipinna
GCATAATCAATTAAAATTCAATAATTTTGATGATTAATATTTTTTGAAGGGCAATTTTATTTAGAGAGACATCATAATCCATTTTTATTTATATTGTCAGTTGTTTTTGTTTTTATTATTATTATTATTATTATCTTGTTTCTATATATTATTTTTGGTTGTTGTGTTTTACTTTGGATATTTAAAATGTCTTCCAGTTCCAGTATGGAGTGTTCTGTATAAAATTAAAGTTCATTATTCTTTGAAAGGTCATAATCATTATATTTGTTGAAAATTGTATGAAAACGACAATATTATCGTTTATCGCAATAATTTCTGGGACAATTTGTCGTTTAGCAAAATGTGCTGTCATTGACTGTTGCACCACACACAACAAAGAAGTTGTTAGTTTCAATTTTTGTTTTTGATTTTCAATTTCAGTGATCATGTGTGATGTTATGGACAGATTGTGGAGAGGTATGTATTTATCCGCTCCTGTTTTTCATTGTGTTCACAGTTTTATTTGTTAATATTATAAAAAAAAAAAAAAAAGCTTATTGGCTCTGGTAAGTTGGTCCAATACTTTTGCACCATGGTTATCAAGAGTAGATGAAATTTACACAATGTACAGTAAGCTTCCTAATAGTTATTAGTAACAAGAATTGTTGGGATTGTCATATTTCAAAGACATCCTAACTAAATGCACAATTCTGATCTGAATTCTTAGCCTGAGGAAGAAAATTTATGAAGGTGTTCTTGCGTCACACTTCTAGATCGTAATCAAGTTGCAAGTATTAAACAGCATTTAAAATTTAAACTGAAACTGCTCATCAGCTGAAACAAAGTTTAAGACCAAAGCCCAAAATGACCCAAAACTAAAGTAAAGGTGTAACATAGCAGTCAGTTATGATTAGCTCCACTCCTCTTAATGACTTAAAATCAGAAGAACATCTAAGATGGTCCAAAGGACGAATGTTACTCTCCTACAGTCCTTGGTGTTATTTTCAATCTGTCAGTGGAACTAATATTTTTATTTTTATCAATATTAAGAAATTATTTACTCAAAGCAAGCTCCTATTGTCTTGCTAAAAAAAAGACCTGTAAGTTAGTTCAACCATACAAAGATATTTGCACAAGAAACTGGACTAAAAATACTTGGTAAGATTTTGTGTTTTTGCAGTGTATCTCAATAAAATCTTTATGAAAGTTCTGGAAATTTTTCCAAATTTCCAAATTTAACAAAGTAAAATGTTACATTATCTTATTAGCTAACATAGTAAAATGTTAGCATGACTCCATGTTTCCTAACAGCAATGCTTTCCAAGATTTCTTGAAATGCTTTCAGGTTCAGGTCAAATTACAAAGAAGTCATATTTTACCTAATCTAAAAAGTTTAACCCGAGCTGTGATTCATTTATTACAATTTTTCACCTTTAGAGATGAGTGAAAATCACTTTTGGTGTAAAAAAATCTGCTCATCTGCATTATCTTATTAGCTTCTGTTCATGTTTTATTCATTTATTTCAGATTTTTATCAAGTAAACTCAGTTAAGATCCGTGTGGTCACTTCTGGACAAACCTTTGGAGCTCATGATGAGCTGCTGAACCAGCTGGGGAGGAAGTTAGAGCTGCTTCAGACGGACCGGGACAGAAGCAGCGTCACCATGCTATTCTGTCCAATCACCTCTCGTGTCGGGTCTGATGTGGAAGCAGCCATGAGCAATCTGTCAGGTAAAATGTAAAAGAACTACGAACTTCCTGTGTAGCTTTTTCTTTTCAGAGTAAAATGTTTTTCTGCTACTTTTAAGCACAGAAAACTCTAACTTAGCCTTTTTTATTGTCATCACACAAAGACACAACAGTGAATTTGGCAACAAGGTGTTGTAGCTTGGTTACCGGAGTCCGGGCTTCCCCAAGTGTATTATAAGCCTGGCGGGCCACCAGGCTTTACTTGTGCTCCCACCAGGCTTAGCATTGCTTATTTATTTAAGTTTTTTTTTCTTTTTTTTTTTTTTTAAATGTATGCATTTCTTAAGACTTTATAGTTGTTGTTCAGATATTAATCTTTCAATAATACATCATTATCAAGTGATATTTTCAAATTTCTTGTCAACTTAAACATTTTTTAACTCAAAAACATGATGGGCCGTTGCATGAATGACTCCCCAACCACCGGACTTAGCAAGTTTTCGGGGGGAAACTTTACACAGAAAAAAAATACCAAAAATGTATGTTTGACTATAAATACATATACATATATACAAGTGTTACTGGTGAAGGTAAAAAAGAAAGAAAGAAATACATTAAAAAAGAGAAAGTCCAGAAAAAATATTATACAAATAATAATATATCACTAAATATATATCAGAAACACCAATTAATACAACATTGGACTGTTAAGACAGTCAGCAAAAATATTGACCTTTCAGATAGTTTTCTGACTGGTTCTGCTACTTTTATTCATCACCTGTTCTGTTTCTGTTTCTTCTTCTATGAACAGGAGATCAAAACGTGATCCTGGTCCTGATGCACCACACCAGAGATCCCAGCTACTCCACGGCTGGGACGGACTGGGCAGACGTCTATCCCAATGTCATCTCCAGCGTTCATGTTCTCTTCCATGAGAGCGTGTCAGGACTACTGACCTGTTCTCAAAACAACATGGCGGTGGATCAGATGCTGAGAAAGTTGAGTTGCTGGAGAGAAAGTTCTTCATTGGATGTGACGGCGGTGGTATTAATCTCCATAGGAAACTTGATCAGACATCATGAGCTTTTTATGGGCGTTTGTTGTCATTTCCTTATTCTAACATAAAATACATTCTAGATCAATTTGTACTGACACACATCAACATCGGTTTAATTTTCCACTTCATGTGAACAAACACATTTTTTATCTCAGTGCTGTACTAGTGCCACATTTCATTTACCATAGAAGTCAAAAGTCAAAACTGTAAATGGGGTCACACTTGAGTTGATGTAGTTGGAGAAGTTGCGTTTGTAACATGGTGACGGCTAAACAAGCCATTGTGAGCATTACTTCTTAAAAACATTGTTTAAGCCAACAGTTTAGCATTACAGGAGTTGCATATAATATTGATTTTTAGATGCACTCTTACTATATTGTCTT
Source organism: Poecilia latipinna (assembly GCF_001443285.1). Lineage (NCBI taxonomy): Eukaryota > Metazoa > Chordata > Actinopteri > Cyprinodontiformes > Poeciliidae > Poecilia > Poecilia latipinna. Next base: position 39,859 of record NW_015116077.1, read on the forward strand.
GTAGAACAAGCATCTTTTCATTACAGTTTACTACTGTTAATTTGAGGAGCGGCCATATTTGATCTCAAAGTCGCCGTTTGAAAAATCTTGTGACTTTCTGAGAGGAAAGTCTGAATTCGGGGGTGGATGGGATTCCAGCTGATTTTTCTGATTCAGATTGCAGAATATTCGAGTTTCGACTGAAACGCTGCACTCAGCCATGGTGAGTGAATTTTTCTAACTTAAGCGAGTAAAAACTAAAAATAGATGCTGAAATCATATGAATGGTAAGATTTTATTGGTAAATTATTATCTCAAAATGTTGTATTCAGTTGCCATTAATGTTGGTTCTTATCCCAGTTTGGGCCAGTTGATTATTATAAAATATGACGAAGTTAAGGTAACTCCCTCGGGTAGATATTTATTTTAACCATATAATATATTTTCTATAAAGTAAACAAAAGCCCCTTTGAAATCACAGTTCTATAGTAAATGTGAAACTCAAACCCCCATTAAGAATCAATTACTCCTTTTATATCATACAAGTCAACATATTATGGGATGTGTGTACTTTCAGAGCATGCAGCTCTTTGTATTTTCACAATAAATTTGCTAAATGGAAATACAGCAATTTCTAAAAAACTCATATTTTTTGCTAAGAAGTTTTGGCGATAGGCTGAGGTGGGTTTTTCTGGCCGTATTGAAATTGCTTTAATTCTCAAAACTGCAGTGGAGACACATGATGAACAGCCGGATGTTGCCAATGGAGCAAACAACAACGAAGAAGTCAACAGGAAGTGGTAGCGGCGTGTTTTATAATAACTTACCTCGTGAACAAACATATTCACAATTGCAGTGTTTTCTTATTTAATGGAAACACCGTAATTGCGGCTGCACAGTGGCAGTTCTGGGTTCGATTCCCGGCCCCGGTCTTTCTGCATGGAGTTTGCATGTTCTCCCTGTGCATGTGTGGGTTTTCCCTGGGTACTCCGGTTTCTTCCCACAGTCCAAAAAGGTTAATTGGCCTCTCCAAACTGCCCCTAGGTGTGAGTGTGTGTATGCTTGGTTGTTTGTCTCTGTGTTGCCCTGTGACAGACTGGCGACCTGTCCAGGGTGACCCCGCCTCTCGCCCGGAACGATAGCTGGAGATAGGCACCAGCACCTCCTGACCCCACAGAGGGTCAAGGGTGTAAAGAAAATGGATGGATGGACCAAATTGTTGCACATCGAAGCCACGGCTGTTAAAAAGCATTGAGCAATTCAAGTATAAGCAAGGCGAGGTTCTCCATCATATGTAAGTACACTGTTGCCACATAACGGTGTTAATATTTTCAGACAGCAGAAACATGTTGATTCATTCAACCTTTATTTAAATAAGAATTAGTTCTTATTTACAACAACAAGCAGGAAAGGGAAGCAAACTACACACACTCAGCTTCACAGTCAACAATCACATACATTTAAAACCTTATTTATGCCTCAAGCAATAACTAGAACATAAAATAACACTAAACATTAAACCTTTTACAGAAAGGTTCAGTAATAGTCTTAAACATGAAACACTAAACATTCTCATATTTGGACTGTGACACCCTTAATATAAGTTAGCATAAAATTTACCAGTAACATGTGCAGGTATCTGACTGATTTCTTTACAATGTCTTCAAAATGACCTGGTGGAATCGAAGTACACAAAAATTTTACTTTTATTTGCATTTGCATCTAAAATCGATCGCACTACTGCGGAAAAGGGACACGCTAAAGGCAGCTTTGAAAACTGCTGCACAGCTCACTGTGATAGGAGCTTAGAAAAGAATCAGTTTAAAGGTAAACACCATCACCAGCTGTGGATCGTTTCAAAAGCAGGAAGTGGTAGAAGGGGGTGACTCCTAGGATTGTTTAAGGTCCAATTATAAAGTTTTGACCTGTGGAAACCATTTAAACTGTTGTAAATAAGTGTTTTTCCCCGGGTTTAAAATCACCTCTGTATGTTTTTTGGCATGTGAAATTTTTTTAGTTAGTATTTATTTTGAGGCCATTTCTCGAACAGATGAACTTAACATCACCTGTGAGACCAAATGCATAATTAATCGAAATTATATCTCTATGAATAATCTTTGGAGTTGTGAGAAGCTAAACTAACGAAAGAACAGATTGTCACATATTTTGTTCTTATTGAGTTTTGTTTTGTTTGTTTTGGCTGTTCATATTCTTGCAAGACTGAATAAAGATCTATTTGAGTGAAAATCAGCAATCTCTGTTTGGTAACTAAGAGTCAGTTACTTAGGAGATGCTACTTTTTTCCTTTTTATTTAATTTTCTTCATTTTTGACGGGTGTGATCTACGGCTGTATGGATCAATAACAGATCCTGCTGTGCTAAACTGCTTCTGCTTTACAGTCTGTTGAAACTTCAGCCCCAGCTCAGCCAATTAAAGGACCAACCGGTGGGGCTGATTCCTTAATAATTAAATGTCTGTCTTCAAACAATCACCTGCTCAGTTTTACATTTTAATGTTAAAATCAAATGTATGTAGAGAGAAAGTTTGAAGTAAACTACAAAGCATTTTATTGGAATGATTTGCGAAGTGGAAGTAAATGTTGACCGTTTTTTTCTTTATTATTAAAAGTGTTTTGTGAGTTTGTAATCAGCCCCTTTTACACTGAGAAACCTTAATAAAATTAACTGCAACCAGAAGCTTATAATTTATAGGGATGCACCGATTCACTGTTTTCACTCCAGGTAGATATCTCGGGTTTCGTATCAACCGATACTGATCCGAAACAAAAGAAGCACTGAATCAACTTGAAAAGTTTATTTGTTTAGTACACAAATCTAAATGTACTGAATTACAAATGTATTTGATAACTCTATACCAATACAACACGCTAACATAAATAGCTTCACAAGCCTGGTCAAACATGGAAACAACTTTAATTTTGTTCTGGCCTCATGAATCGGGCACATTTCTGTATCGGTCCCGATATTTTAAATATCGGGACCGATACAGATATTAATATGGGATCGGTGCATCTCTTCATAATTTAGTTAATCTATCTGTTTTGAGAACATAAGTAAAGAAGCAGCTACACTGAAGAGGAACAAAAGAATAAAAAATAGTTTTTTTCTCCTTTCATTTAACAATTGTTGATAGATCAATAATGTTTTTTGTTGATCTATCACAAAAAAATCTCAATAAAATTCATTGATGTTTTTAATGTGACACAGTTCCAGGGGTCTGAATACTTTTACGAGGCAAATGATTTGAGACACAGCATAAAACCTGCTGTCAAACCAAACCACAACCCAGGATATCTTTGATTAATAGTCAAATAATATATTTTTTATTTTAGAACAACTTTTCAGGAAGATAAATCAGCCTCTCTTGACGACTCAGCTCAACTCATTTCAACTAGTTCTCTTTCACAATTTGGACTTTTAATGTTTTAGGACAACTTTAAAAAAATCAATATAGTTTAGCAGCATTAATATGATTCCAGAGCCTCTCAGTTGTATTAACTTTCCTCCGCTGGCGTCCATGATCATTAGGGTTAACGGGTTTTTGATGACGCGTCTGGTTTATTTTTAGCTCGTCTTCCTGACGTGTTCTTCGCCAGACGAGGCGCTTCTTCATTGCGGGCTAATTGACAGGAAAGTTGCTCTCCCGCACACATTGCTCTGATCCCACGACGTCGCAAACAAGGTGGAAATGTCACCGCGCCAAAATAGTTTAATATTTTACCCATTATCGTTCAACATTCATCATTCTTACCGCTCGGTGGGAGGCGTTATCGGGCCGTGCGGCGGTACAGGTCGTTAAGCTCGGCGGTGCGTCGCCGCGTCTTTCCGCCTCTCGGCTCAGACGGAACGTCTTCCTTCATGTTCATTTCGAAGTGAAAACAGAGGACTGAGATTTATGGCATGAAGAGGAGCGGCGGGATAAAACACACTGCGGGGAAATGAGCCGTGGCAGATATGTGGTTTGAAGCGATTCATAGAGTGAATGAATGAGAAGAGTCGAACCTGGAGAAGACAGAGTTCTCACTCTGCTGATGTGTTCACACCGCTTGAACCTTTTCACATTTTGTCACATAAGCAAAATCTAATCGCGAGTGAAACGCCAAGAAGAATATGTGGCTGTCAAGGCATTTTTGAACAGAAAACTCAAAAGTGTGGTAGGAATATTCAGTCCTTTTCACTCTGATACCATTGATTGACTTCTGAAGCCAGACTTGTAAAAAACAAACAAACAAACAAAAAAAAAACATGGCAAGACACGTCTTCTCAAGAAGGAACTGAAATACTAAAATCAAAGCTTTCAACTCAGGGAACAGAAAGCTAGGGTGCATTCACACCAGCCTTATTTGGTCTGCTTTAATCAAACTAGTCAGTTTGCCTAGAAAGTTCAGTTCGTTTACGGAGGTGTGAATGCATAATCAAATGGATGCGGATCAAGAAAGTGAATTCTGGCTCACCTAAAAGCTTAGGTCTTGGTTTGGTTAAAGTGAACTTTGATGTGATATGAATGCCTATGTGAATCACTCCAAAAGCAGGAAGTGGACCATAGCGCAGGGCATTCTGGGTAAATGCAACCAAGACAAATACACTAGAGGGAGAAATGGTTTGTGGTCTTACCAAAGACAAAAGAGAAATCCTACAACCGCTAAAGTCTGACACTACTGCACATTTGTTTACATTTCATGAAGAAGGAGGATATTATGTCTCCTTAGGGTTTCGTGTCACTTCCTTCAGTGGTTCTTGGTGCAGAGAACCAGGCCAGCTGAAAATGGAACAAACGTTGCAGTTTTGGTCCCCGATGGAACCGAGTCCACCGGACCATCAGGTGTGAAAACACCCTTGTAGAACCAAAAGAAATTACAATACACAATTCAAACCTGACAAACCAATACCAGTGGCTCAAAACATGAAAACCTCCATCAAACTTTGACTAAGTTTGGCATATTAGATACACAAACAAGCTCTGTCCACAAAGCTCAGCACAACAATGGCTGACCCTTCTTCATCCATCTGACCTCCTCATTGGCTGCTGCTGTGTGGTGCTGTCCATATGTCCCCTCTGGACAGGTAAACATTGAATGTCCTTATTAGGAGTCCACCAGTAGAGGGAGGCAGCCAATCAGCAACAGGATCTGCATTGACAGGATCCATCTTCAAGTACAGAAGCAAAAGAAAATCCACAAGGGAATGGAGGTTCGGGCCGCAGGCGAAACAATCCCCGGTGGACACACAACCTGTTTGAATCTGCAGTTACATCTCCATGGAAACGAGTTTGCTGTGGTCCAATTCTCCACAAAGGAGTTTGTGGGAATGATAATATTCACAATATTCTGAGATGGTTGTCCTCACCGTTCACCTCCTGCTTGTCAAAAAACATTTTTAAATTGTTTAATAATTTTTAATCACAAACAAGACAACAATAGTAAGAAATGATTTACTTAAGATCTTATATCTTGCTGAAAACTTACTTGAAAGTGAGCTTTGTTGTACTTAGATTTTAGTACTAGAAACTAGACTAAAATGAATGTTGGTCTCAATTTTAACTTCTTGCAGTGTATCTCCTGTCTTTTCTGCTTGCGTTAGTATTTTCTACCCTCTCTCTCTCTCTCTCTCTCTCTCTCTCTCTCTCTCTCTCTTTCCTCTCACTAACACTCAGCACTTCCATCTCTGTTTTTATGAGATGTGTTGCTGTAAGTTTAATAGCCAGTGTTTGGCCGGGCCGGATTATACAGGCCTTATTCTTCCGGACATCACTCAGGCGACACGGAGACAAAGCTGTGGATAAAAACGGGGAGAAGGATGCTGGATTCATATAATCTGGTGGTAAAACCGCAGACTGAGCTCAGCAGGGGGCAGAGAGGAGGAGGAAATGCTCAGTTTTTCTGTCTGATCGGGACAAAAACCCAGCAGGATTCTGAGGCGATAAGTAACCACTTCAATCGGAGTTTTTATTACACAGTGAATGATTCCCCCTGTTTTTTCCCCATCCAACTCCAGATTAATCATTAAAAAGACGGGAAGAAAACAGAGAGAGGATTGCTTTAAAATCAGCAGTTTACCAGATTATTTGATGTTTTATTGAGCTTAATGCATAAAGAGATATTTTGGGAGGCACAAATACTTTATCATCATTGTTTTTTTTTCTTTGATTTTTGGGATTAAAGTTAGGTTTTATGTTGAGGAGCGAACAAATGCTTAAATCACAGCAGAGCTGCATTAAAATTACTAAAATTTAACCTTTTATTTAATCAATTTACATCAAACTACATAATGTAGTGTAAATTCTTGTACCTCTAATTTTTACATCTCAAAGCTCAAAGTGCTTCACTTGATAATCTAAAAAGTTTACATAGCCATGTTTAGCGGATGTAGAAAGAAACTGTACTTTGGCTAGGCCTTTAACAAAGCTTTTTGGGAAGGGCCCAACAGAGTTGGCCCGATGCTCTTAGAGCCACATGGAAACATTTATACCTGGTTTTATTTATGTCTCTTACTCACAATTATTCAGTTTTCAGGTTTACAGTGTTCTGTACTCACATGTTTGCATGTGGGAGTGAGTTTGTGGGAGATTAGGAGTAGAGAATAGTTTTTATTTTGACTTTTTTTTGCAAAACATACGAGTGTCCTCCTCCACCTCCTCTGCCTCCCTCTCATTATTCTTTATTCTTTGTCCAAGAATGACCAAACTTGGGCTTTGTGAAGAGGACGTTTGTTCTGGGGAATCATGTGGTGACAAAGAAAAGTTCTGATATGTGATGCTTAATAATCTCAAATAAAACGACTTTAAAACTTAAATCCATTCCTCTGAGTTCTTCTGAATAAAAGGTGTGCATCTCATTACATCTGGCATAAATCTAACATAATGTAGAAATTCAAATATTCACTTGATTAACACTCACTTGATCAAAAGCACAATAGACGGTCTGATATTGATTGGCTGGAAAAAAAAAGGATTTGAAGTGGCCTGCTGTTATAATATCTAAATTAGTTAACTTTGGAAAAAGTTTGGCTCTCTCTTCCTCTGGATCCCAGGTCCTCTCGG
>NW_015116078.1:0-1780 GCF_001443285.1 Poecilia latipinna
ATTTTGCACGAGACTTACTTTCAATACAGGTCGTAACGTGACGTTTAAGAACTATTCCAGGCTTATTTACATCAGCAGCAGAAATGAGAATAGCTAGACTAAGGCTATATGAGTAGCTTATATTTTAACCATAATAAAAAGCTGTATTTTAACAAAGTCCAAGTCACAACGTCTTTATAAAACATATTATAAAAAACTCACCTCGACGGAAATAGCTTCCTGCGCTCGGTGAATCAACAGAATGTGCTGGAAAGCTGTTCGGTTGCAATACTCCTGGCGTTCGGAAGGCTGTTTGGAAACTCTGAGCTCAGCAAGTTCACTCAAAGTGTGTCTGTGAAAGACTGATTCAATTCTCGGCGGGCAGAACGTTACAGAAGCCAATCAACCAATGGGTTTAAAGGATAACGAGACAAACGTAATTCAACCAATGGAGCTTTGGAACCAACCTCACTGCGTATGACGTGGGACGTTTACGTCTGACGCAGTGGGCTCGGCGCCATCTCTGAAGGTAAAGTAGGAAGCTACGGCAAGCCGTCTTAAAATAAAATCGGTTTCGTGTAACAATAACTAATTATATTCAAGACATCTAAAAGTGCAGTTTGACTATACAAAAGTACATTTTTATTTAAAATAGCTCAAAATACTTATGATTAGTAACAATTGCAAAGAGTTGCCTCCAGAATGTTGTTTTAATGCAACCCACTTTAAAATAAATGGAATTTTCTGTAACTATCTGGATTTCTTGATTATAAAAATTTATATTCTAGAGAAAAGTACATTTTGACTATTTGGAAAGGTATTTACGATATTTGAATTTACATTCTGACTAATAAAAATAATTCAATATATCTTACATGTCATTTCTACAAGTAAATATTACTTTCAAGATATCTCAAATGAGACCACCGCATCAGTCATGTCACCAGAGACATCCATTATTATAATTTAAGATATCTCAAATGTAATTATGAATACTACATAACTAAATTAAGAATTGCATGTAACTGCCTATGTCATGACATTCATATGGCAGCACTTATATGTGTGTTTTGGATGTAAGCTTTCCGTCTCTCTTCTCACTCTCAACTACTGCAGATGTTAATACAACATAATACTCATCCCTCTCTCTAATCCAGCTCCTTACTACAATTAATTCTGGTATTGGTTCTTTGGGTTGTCCACACCATTCTTTAACCATCATCCATGTTGTTCAACTGTAAATATAGAAATTAACAAAATAGCTAAAATCTTCCCTTACAACTGAACTGTATCAAAACCACAACATATAAAACTGTCATGTTCATGACATAAAACCTGTCATGAACATGAAGAAGTCTTTATGAATNTAATACAACATAATACTCATCCCTCTCTCTAATCCAGCTCCTTACTACAATTAATTCTGGTATTGGTTCTTTGGGTTGTCCACACCATTCTTTAACCATCATCCATGTTGTTCAACTGTAAATATAGAAATTAACAAAATAGCTAAAATCTTCCCTTACAACTGAACTGTATCAAAACCACAACATATAAAACTGTCCTGTTCATGACATAAAACCTGTCATGAACATGAAGAAGTCTTTATGAATCTTTATGGCAGTTGTCATGAAGAATCATTGGGTAAATAATGACACTTTTAATGAAAAGTTGGAATTTTTTAAGGATTTTCATGCAACTTTTAGAGCAACTTTGAATGTTGAATGTTTTAATCAGCCCTGAGCCATGCTTTAACAGAATTATGAAACTTGGTACAGATGTGTATAATGTCAGGACCTAC
>NW_015116078.1:6463-43746 GCF_001443285.1 Poecilia latipinna
GGGCCGCTTGAGGCTCCGCGGAGCTTTAATTAACTTTAAAACTTTCTAACATGTGAAATACTTTCTAATGTGAAATATTTAGCCTGAGTTACTCCTGGAGGTGGAAGCAAAAACTCAGTCTGCCTGCCTTCCAGCCAACCTGGGGGAATGATACGTTTCTGAATAAAAACAGAAGAAAGAGGACTGGGGACAGTGCCAAAATCCACAATTTAAATTACTGCTCAATTTTTTAATTTAACACAGGAATCATTGTCTGAAACTGTGAATTTAAAACTACGTTCAGTTTTAAGACTTGACACTGATGTTTTCACACTCTCTGCTCCATACACACAATTTCCATTCATTCATTCATTTATTACAACTGCTTTCTGTGCTCTTAGGCAGTGAGGTAAAAAAAAACAACCTCAGTCTTCAGCTTTCAGGCCGCTGTGGGATGACAGCCTTTTTCTCTCTGGGACAAAAGTCAAACCTGGTATCTTGGAGTCAATTCTTTCTCTGGCATAAATGCAAACACACCCTGAAGACATGCTAACCTTGACTCTTTAACATCATTGATCTGAAGTAAGACCACCACTCTCTGAAGGCTTAAATAGAGGCAACATGCAATCAATGCAAGAGCACAAGCCAACCTGCAAAAAGCTAGTTGAGTTAAAACAGTATTTCACTTTTAGTGTTTTACTTTCAAACTCAAGTTTATACCTCAAACTTTCAAAATATATTTTATTCAGGGGATTTCACGACTTTTCCAAGCAGTGGCTTCAGGGTTGCCCAAACACTTGATGGTCCAAACAGTCAAACAGGGCTGTTTGATGGTTGTTTGATGGTTCAAACAGCCCTAATTTAAGGTTGCCCAAACATTTGGGCAACCCAAATGTTTAAATTAGGGCTTTTCTCTCCTAAGTCCAATTACAGAAATAACTTTATTGGTGTTAAATTGTGCAAGATTTTCAAGAGTTAGTTGTTGTAACATTAGAAGTTAAACTAATTAAAGGTTAAGCTAAAATCTAATTATGAGTTGTATTTATTTTGAGAATTTCTTTGTTTTACTCTTTACTTAATCTGGGCTTATGCTGGTCGGGACACAAATGGGCCTAAGTTCGTTCATTTCCAATACTAGTACTGCTAAAGGGGGGAGAGGATAACTCAACATGGAAATGGAGAATCCATGCTAATGCTAGCGCTAGGTCAATTTTAACTTTGATATAAACTGAAACACCAAAACTTTTTCAGAACTGAAATGAAGCAACAAAAAACAGTTGTGATTAGTGTGCTTAGGTTCTGATAACTAAAACATGCCACAGTGAAATAAGGACACACTTTATCAGCACTGTAGTACATATTTTTTAGACAAAATTGCAGGAATGCACACCAGGTGAAAACAAGTTGTTGAGCTTCAAACAGAGCATCAAAATGAAGAAGAAAGGGAATTTAAGTCGCTTTGAATCTGGCATGGTTGTCTGCTTCATCAGCTGGTTTGAATTTTTAATAAAATACTTATCTACTGGAATTTCAACACAAAATAATGTCTCAGGTTTCAACATTCCAAGAAAATAGAAACTATCCAGTGAGTAGAACTCATGTGGATACAAAAGTTGATGTCTAAAGTCAGAGGAGAATGGGCACACTAGTATATATGCAACATTAATGTAAAAAACTACTGATTGTATAACTAATGCAACATATCTGTGAACACACATCATGTTGAATCTTGGAGTAGATGGGGAGAAGACCAGAAGATAACACGGGTCAGCAGAACTTGACAATACCAGATTGGAAAAATGTTGCTTCCTTTGTTGAGTCTGAATATTAGGTCTCACACCCACATGTTCAGGCCAGAGATTTGCCTAGAAAACAGTGGCAGATACATCCATCTTGTCTTATATCAAAGGTTCAGGCTTGTGGTTGCAGTCCAAAAGTGTGAAAGATATTTTGTTGCCATGAAAACTGGTAAGGCATGTTTGGCAGTTTGGAAGGCAAAATCTGTCCAATCAAGTATTGAAAAGGTGTAAATAGTAAAGTTGTAAATGAGTGTAGAGTTTGTTAAATTGAAAGGAACAAACCAGTCCATTGACTCAAACAAGTAACCACAGCCACTGAGAGAGTTGCTTCTTTCTCAAGAATCGATGGAAAATCAGCGACACAATACAAACAACTGGGCTTTCTAGGCAACTTTTACTCTATACCATAAATTTGATTGTGTTTGTTAATTCTGATCTAATTGGAGTACATGTAATGAAACTTAAATGAAACCGTCTATGTGATTTTTGTCTTATTATTGTTGTTATTAACTTCATTTCCACAATCGGATATGAATTTGATTGATTTGACTTTTAAATTTTCAAGATATGACTTTTTTGTTTTCCAATTTAAATGAATTCAATTAAATAAATTAAAAATATTTAAGAACGAAATATATTGAATGCAACAAACAAATGTTCAGACACATTTTTCTCTTTCTTACAAAAGCTTAAAAAACAAACAGTAAAATGAAACAGAAAGCCTTTGTTCACTAGAAATGCAAACAGAAACAGCCACAAAAACAAAAAAAACAAATGAAATGGCCTCTAACACTTTTACTTTTTTAATTCTGTGCTTGCAAAACCACTACAAGAATTGTCAGCATTCCCTGTTTCTAAGACTGCAGGCCAACTTAAATCCATCAAGGACAGACACAAAAACACAGTGTTCACAGTCAGCACCAGACACGCACAGACCAGCTCCCTGAACAATAATCACCCGTTCCTCAAGCCCTACAATTTATCCCACACAGGGAACTCTATGCATGCAAGTTTAAAGATTATGTGCACCCAGTGGTAAATGAAGAGGCAATAAACTAAAGTTAGACAAAGATAAACACCCAAAAGCAGAGAGGTTTTATCAGACCAGCAGATTTCTCCTCTTTTTATTGGTTATTTCCACAGTGGAGTGTTGTGGATTCTCACTGGAATCACTAGGAGGAGCCAGTGCTTCTAACTCATGTTTCCCCATTTCATCGTTTCAGCAAATAAGACTAAAGATAATATCTGGTGTGTTGTTTTTCCAACATATTTGAGAAAAATAATTTTACCTCAAGTAAAATTATCTTTTTAGGTCAAAGATAAACAACACAAACATAAATGGAAAAAAGACAGAGCAACTTAAGACTACTGTGTATAATTATATTACAAAAGGAAGAATCAGATTTAATAAAAATATTTTCATTTTTGCACTGCAGCTGAAAAGAGAGAGGCAATTAGGAACAGGAAGCCGTCAGTGTGATGAGTGATGTTGGTTGGTGATTGATGCTCACAGTTCCCAGAGGATGCTCTGACCTCAGTATCCGCGATTAACCCATCTACCAGTCAATCACAACACTCACTGACTTTCAAATGGCCAAAAAATTATCTACAACAGAAAAAGCAGGCTTTTATTCTGGGGGGGGAGTATGGCTTCATTCCAGTGGAGGAATGTGCTTCCATAGGTTCTTTTGGTTATTTATTTTGGTCCAGAGAGTGGAGGCATTTCTGTTTTTTAAGGATAGTTCTGGGGGGAATTTGACTTTGTGTGTTGACACCATGATAAGTTTGCTGGAAGCAAAACTTCGAAGCCACTGTCAGCACTCGACCCAGCAGTGGCCACTGATGAATTTTGCAGACACATCTGCACAAAGTTCTTCTTCGATGTGAAATGTTTTGCATTTGTAAATAATAGTGTCATATTTAGAGAGCTGAAGGGATTGGAACCTCTGCTGCCACGCAGTCCATTGTGGTTCAGTATTAGTAAATGTTTTGAAACTATTCATTTTGTTCTCAACCATTTTCTTAATGTTCCAAGTTCTGTAAAACATCAAGCTCTCCCTCCCTGACTGACTGAACAAAATATGTATTGTACAAGCAATTTACAATGAATAAAACATCCACTTCTCCACTTACCCTGGAAGTATTACTGCCAAAAAGTGTGTAAGAATGAGAGGGGAAAAGGAAACCAATAACTTGATGCACTTCTCCCTCACGGAAAACTCCAATGTGCCTAAAGAGTTTTATTCACTTACGCAGTTGGTGACTTCCAACAAAATGTCAAAAGAAGTCGACATGCAGACATTTATGTGAGGAGCACTCAGCTTGCTCCAATTTCCAAGGCAAAATGTTGTAGCAATGAATTAGCAGCCGATTTTACATTTCCACTTAAAAATGACATACTCGCCTGGTGTGAATTATAATCAGTGCTGCTATGCAAAGCCAAAAGAAAAGAACCTGGAGGAAAACCTGAGCAGAAATTGTTGCTCTGAAATCACTGTAACGTTATTGTTTGACTTGTAAAGCTGACAAGACATATTTTAAGGTTGGACTGATTTATTACATCTGTTTGGAGTATTTATTACTTCTGTTTGACTTAAACCCAACAGTTTAAGAACAGTTCTGTTAAAACAGAACAAGGTAACTTATCTATCTCCAAAATCAGAAGCTTATAAATTATGTATCTAGAGTAAAAGAGACAGAACCACAAATTAAATGTAACATAGATGTTAGAAAATAGTTTTCTATGACTTTGTGATGCAGTCACTTCCAAATATTGGGTTTGGAAATGTATGTGATCAAATGTTAATAATAAACAAGCTGTAAATTTTTTTAATGTTTTTAAATAAGAATCAAAATCTGGAAGCCCAGCTAATCATTTTATTATTCACATTTTAACTTCAGACAAAATATTATGGAGATATTTCACATCTAGATAAAATAATGCTTATCCATAACTATGTGGTGTATTTATGTATTTTGGAAGTTTTGGTGTGATTTTTAATGTGTTATTCAATATTTAACAGGAAGGAAGTACGAAAAGGACATTGTGGGCCAATTATTCTGTAGATCACTGGTGTCAAACTCGAGGCTCGAGGGCCAAATCCAGCCCGCCATAATGTGGCCCCCAAGATTCTACTTTAAAATAACAGTTGTGTTCTTAAATACTCCCGTATTAAATAAAATGTGTTTTCATTTGTAAAAGACCAAATGACATCAACATGGAATGATGAGAATTTGTTGCTGTCAATCGCAGAGAAAACAATATTTTAAATATTTAACATATTAATACATTTTGCCACAACCAGTTCTTTGAGAACATTCATGATCTTGATGCAACCCAAAATGAAAAGAGTCTGACATTATTTTTTTAACCACCAGATGAATTCAGCCAGACTCGGTCTTTAATGGAGATAGTAAAAGAAGGAAGAAAATACTGGGGAGGAGGGAATAGACCAGGAACTGGGGGGAATTTGATTTATTTTTCCCTGTGCTCACTTATTCAGTTAAAAGTACAAGAAATGTCTTTTTCATATCCTATTTACTGAAAGCCTTTCCATGCCTCGTGATTAAAAAACTTGTTTTACTTTTTTCTCTCTCTCTGCCTCCCAACAGAGTTATAGAAATTGCACCTATTGAAGCTCAGATCTGCGTCCAGCTTTGCCATTATGCAATCTGCCAGCAATTCACAATATAATCAAATGCATGCAGGAACAATGTGTGTACAATTTCCCTGAGAGGCCAGCAATCCAGTTACCACCTTTACACTGTGAGAGGCAATTTCCTGTGTGGTTCGGCTGACAAGGCTTCGGCGCAGAGAAGGGCCAGTAATTGAATCTCTGAGCTCTTGTTAAAAGTGCAGCTGTCGGTGGCAAAGCTCGGTGGAAGGGAAGTGTGAATTCTTGTGTCATGGTGCAAGCAGGGAAGTGCAGCCACATATGCCAGCCATCAGCGCCGGACTGTACAGTGTGTTTGACTAAAGAGTGTACAGAAAAAGCTCCAAGGAGCCTTGTCACGCACATGTGTGAACAAATGTGAGCGCTGTACGACACAAATGCATTGTGCGAAATATTTCACCCTTTCACCAGTGGAAAGTAAACGTAACTTTACGAAGCACTGCGACATGTTTTTTTAGTCACATTTATTATAATTTAAGATAAAATTAAAGCCTAGAAATTCTGATTTGAAGGACTCAAACTCTGGATGCAGCTGATCAAAGCTACATTTCCCCAAAAAGTGAGGACTTGACCCTGCTGAGCCAGGAAAGAGCTGTCAAGCATCATCCAGGTCTATGTTACTCCCAGGGAGTTATTGATATGCTCTTTAACCATTTATGTTTTCGTGTTGGCTGGAAATTTACAGAGAAACTGGTTATTTTAACAATAATTACCAGAGAATAACTTTCTGATATAAACATTAAACAATGGGACATTCTGTGGATTCATATTCACTTTAACCAATATATTTTAGTTTTTCAAACTTTTTCTACTTAAGAGTGACTCTGACTAGAAATGTTTTAAATATTCACATTTTTAATTCAACATTTAATTCCATTGTACTGGTGTTCACAGGTGCCGGAGTCAAAAACTCCCTATGACTAGCTGAAATAATCAAGTTTCACCATCAGGTTTATTTCTTTACCACATTTTAGCAACAAGGCAATTCTAATAACTGCCCATTTCAATATTTACCTCAACGTGCATTAATCTGCACAGTGGAAACAAAGTTGTAAGATGGTAGAAGTCTGCTTTGTCTTTGGTCCCTCTCACGTTAGCCGTTAGCTTCAGCATGAAAAAGGAACTAAACTGAATACATACTAAATGAAAACACTTAATTTGTTCCTTATAACATTTTAATAGAACCTCACCTCAGAAATCATGAATTTTTCCTCTAAGTAATGGATATTCAACAGTTCTGAGCAGATTTAATAGCAATTCCAGCTACATATAAAACTCAATGCAGTTATTATTAAAAACAAGAAGAACATTGAAACTTGCTGAACTCATGAAGAACATAATCGCACAGATTAAAAAATGCATTTATGTAGTCGTGATTTTAACATAAACCATCTGTCAGTTGCTTAAAGACCAGCTGGTCAATGCATTAATAAGCCTGCAATGCTACAGATGTCGTTTAACCATTAATGGGGAGTCGAGGCACAGAAGGATTGTATCCTGTTTCATTTTGATGCTGCATAGGCTCCTCACTGTGTTAAACGTACTTTACACGTATACTCTGCATGTGCTGCAAGTTTTACACATCAGTGTTGTTTACAACTTGAACTATGTCATTACACAGTTTTTCCATTTTGCAAAAGTGCTAAGCATAAATTCTGCATGATTTGTTGCCGTCTTTAAAGTTCTGAGCGGTTTTCTAAGTTCATTTTCTATGATATGTGGCTGGTAGGGAGACACCCTGAGCAGTACCATGCATGTAGCATGGGAATGATTGGTGGAGGTCAGAGGTCACTGAATGAGTTGTGCAGGAAATACTCAATATGGTGAATGTCATTATCCTTTTCGTCCAATTACAAAGTTGTTTATTGTTGTTACTTGCCACGTCCCTCATGTTTTCCAAGATAACCGATGCCCGGGTATTTTAAAGGTCAAAACTGGTTATGTCTCGCTATCTTTTAATAGTTTTTAGCTTTTATTAGTTATCTGAGTCCATTCACAAATATAACATACCTATTAGTTAATAAATTTTGAAAAATGAGGTAATGTTTCTGTGTTAAGTCTTTGAGTCTAGTGGGAGACCTCTTTTTTTTTGAAGCCAGTGAGTCAGGAAGCAATCAACACAGTTCAATAATCGCTGCGGTTGTTTAAACCAAACCAGGGAGGCCCTCCTGACTATTTATTTTTCTTGCATCAAGTTGCATTTGCTTTTTAATTTCATGGCCAAGTAGACCTCCCCGATATCCTGCCCACCCCACTGCTATCTCAACATCCCACCAACTCCAGCTCTTCTCTCTCATCCCCCTCAGCACTTTGTCCTTTCATCACAACTTTTCGCCCCAAACATTTCCGGCTCTCCAGCTACATTGTTATACAAACTGAACCAAAAACTTTTTCCAACTCCTTCCACTTTTGTAAACTCACAGTACATCATGCATGGCCAACATACTGTCATTGGTAACAAAGCCAGTCTGAGTGGGTTAATCTGCAAATAATTTGGGACGCATGATTGTGATAAAAAGAAAAATTCAATTTGCAGAAAGCTGGCACAACTAGAAAAGACACCAGATCTTAATCGATAGCTTCATGAGTCACATGGAGTGTTATGTCGTCTGTGGCTCTGATAGCTGCTGCTGGGCAATAACTGTTGAGTTGTGCTAATGTGTCTATGAGACATGTTTCTGCTCTGATGGCCTTCTCTCGCTGTTGTGGCTGATAATACATGTATCAGTACTTCTCCACAGGCCTGCCACCACTCTGACCTTGTAAAGTTTTGAGTTGGACATGCCATCACATGCAGACTGAATAATTTACATGCCTGTCACTGGACTGTCTGTAGGTTTTTTTTTTTTTTGGTATGCAGTTTTCATTCTGCAGATCATCATGAAAGTAAATCTATTAGAAAAGTCTCAAACTTTAGACTGTTTTCTATTTGGTAATATCACAAGCAATTAATTGAATTATGATTGAAAAAACTCACATAAAACAGAAATAAATAATAAGTCTCTTTTTAATTCTTAGTTTTGTGATTTTTGCTCAGATTTAAACAGATTTTATCTGTAAAACAAAGGATTCACATGTTAATTCAAAATTATGACCAATTTCCATATCAGAATGCAGTCCTTTTAGGCTTCTTACATAATGTTTTTTTTTACATTTGAATAGAAAAGTGTTGGTTGTTTTCTTCTGAACATGTTCCACAAATCTTAAAAACAACACAATGATGAAATTAGAGTCTGAGTCAGATGTAGTATAAAGAACTATTTCACTGCTTGGCATGTGGGCTAATTTCAGTCAGCTCTATTTCAAATTCTGCTATACTCAGACTTATTGAATATAGATTTATTATCCTATCTTAAATACATAGATTTAAAAGCAGAAGTGTTGTGCAAAGTCCAAAATTTTTGTAAAAATAATAGACATGTTTGTGCTGAAACTCTGACTTAGTCCCTAAACTATTATAAGTCCACGAAACACTTCTTAAAAATTATTTTGTAATTAAATTAATTGAAATTAATTAATCTGTTTCCGTTTGTCAAGCTCAAAAAAAGTCAGTGATTTGGATACAACCTTAATGTGATGTATGTGATTGTGATGTGGAACTAATTTAATAAAATAGTTCCTTGTTTGTCTTCACATAAAATCTAAATCTTAAAAAATCTGAAACATTTTATAAGTTGACACAATTGGTTTGAAAATTTAAAACAGATGTTAGGTGGCCAAACATTTGGCTAACAATGCTCAGTGCAGAAAATGTGCCATTGTTCCAGAACCCAGTGCCAATAATGAATACATCCAAAGGAAAGGAGTATTCTGCTGTGACAGATCATACTTAAAAACAGCCTCAAGCTCTTTCTCTCTCGCACAAACACACACACACAGGTACAGGTGCTTTCAACACCCTGAAACATGTGTATCTTCAGCCATGAGTTCCCAACCATGACCTCTCCTACCAGAAGGGAACACAAGTGATTACTCTGTACAACATGATGTCATGAGTCATGACACTGGCACGGTAATAATTCTAATGAAGTTTTAATGCAAACATTGATGAATAAGATCAATTTACATCCTATAGTGTCACTATCCAGTTTCAGTTTATTCTAGAAAAGATAAGAAACCATCACCTGGCCCTGATTTACATCTTAGGCTCATAGTTTTGCTGGATTGCAGCATTGAGTAATTAGTGTTTTGTTTTTTTTTTTTGTTTTGTTTTTTCCAAATGGAAATCAGCAGATGCTAGCACAATCTATATTTGTTTTTTTTTAAGATGAGTTTTCAAAAAGCCATTTCAGTTCATTTGCACATACATTCTAATTAATCCTAATCATTAACAATGCATTAAGCATTGTTAATGAATGAATAATCATTAGTTAATTGAGTTAATTAACTCAGTTAATTTTCCAAATGATTTTAACCTGATTGGATTAAGTCATTGACTTGCAGACTTCACTTCACCTGTGTGAGCATGTAGCAACAGCAGACAGGCGCATGCATTGTGTTGTTGACTTTATCCCTCATACCAAGCATGCATGCAACAACAGTGGAAAGGAAAAAGAAACCATTGAGTTTATGTGGGATTATTTTTATGTTAAAGTAAAAAGTTAATAGAAGAAATGATGGCAACATAATTACAGCCACGTAGATCAGATATGAGTTCCATTTATTCCCAGTGTGCACTATAAAGACTGAAACTCTCCTTAAGTTAAATTAATCTCATAACAAACTCCATTTGCTGAGTTTTTACACAGAATTAAAGTTTATGTGTTTTCCAATGTTTAACGTATAGTTGTAAATTGCTTTGCTTTAAGCTTGGCGATTTTTTTCCCAGTTTTAGTTGAATGCTCCAACTTTACTCAGTTTCAAGGCAGGCTTTGAACTTTTGTTTCAAACTAAAAGGAGTTCAGTACAGTATGTCAAGATGAGTCTATTTTAATGTCTTAATGTTTAATGCTATGTAAGAATGTTAATGTGAAATGTAAAACATCACATACATATAATAAAAGAAGTAGTCATTGCATTGATTATCAAACACATAGCAACTTACCTTTCACAGTTTCTTGGGGACTGCATCACTAAGTACAGCCGTTTGAAATGTGGCGCTAACAAATATCTGAAGTGACAAATAAGAAACTCTGCAAGACTTAAAATAGGAGTTTCCAAATAGTCAGGTGATGGTTAGAAGTGAATTATTCAAACAATAATCAGTATGGAAGAAAATTAATTTTACCTAAAGGACATATCACTGAATACCTTGAGTGACTCCGTCATCTGGAAAGAATGCATGATACGTGCCACAGTAAACGAAAAAGTGCTGAATGTGGAAGATGAAAATTGCCTGGTTAATTATCAGATTTAGGCAGGAGTTGGCCTTAACTGTGCAGTCTCTGTGTTAGGCCTTGTTTGTGTATGAACGCATTGCATGAGCATGCAGGAAGTTTTGATTGCACTGCTGCACGCTTGAGACAACATCAGATTAACTTACAACAACTCCGACCACCAAAGACGAAACTATCAGCACTTTTTCAAGAACTGCACAACTCAGATAGAGACAAGAAGATTCATCATGCATTCAGAACATTTTCCCACATTAAAATCATTTTTCAATATTTAGCTGAAAATATCCTCAGTCAAAAAGAATGTTTTCTTTAAAAGCTGGATGCAATTTGTTTTTTACACAATGAATGGTGATGAAAAATGTTTCACATCTCAAATCAAAACTACTTCAAGTTTTTTTTTGTGTCACACAAGTCTATTTTTATTATTTTTCTCACTTAATACCACTAGTGGTGGTGATTTAAATGGCAAACTCTGGGACCTCACCAATTATTATGTACAATATTATACAACAGTGAGTATTAGGGCCATTGTAGATTAAAAAAAAGAAAAGATAAAATTGGCCATGGAGGAGCACGTTTCTGCCAAAACAACATTAATTTTAACATTGATTGTTTAACATTGATGTTTAAAAGAAAAACTTGGCCATCATTAATTTTAATCTGTGTTCTAACTTTTGTTTATGCCTCTGCAGTTGAATACTTTTTGTTTGTTGTTTCATGTTTTCATCAAAATTTCAGTCCTGTTGCTGAAATTTGCTTCACAAATAAACCTGCCTTTCCTTTTCTCTGATGTTGAAAAGTTATTAATATGCAGGAAAGTATCAGAGAAAATCCAATTTCTATTTGTAAATATATGAAATAACATTTTTTTTTTAGTTTTTTGGCAGAATAAAAAATAAAATGCATAAAAACAACAACAAAAAAAATGCAATTAACTTGTTGCAATTTAGCATTACACAGACAATGTAACACTTGATCTGTGTTGATGTTGCTTCTTTGCCTGAGGGGCTTTTGTTTTCTCAGGAGGCAAATGACATTTAGGTTGCAGTCTTAGTTTATCTTGTTATATTTGAAACAGCTTTTAAGTTCTATTTAGTGCCAGTCTAAATAATGAAATTCCAAATAAAATGAAATTGAGACGTTGAAGAACCACCACAGTGCAAAACTTGCGCCAATAATTGTATAAAATTGTGTAATATTTGTAGTGTATTGTGTTAGAAATATATATTTAGTCCAACTTGCCACAGTGTGAAACATAGGAAATAATTTACTTCTTGAAAAAACATCTCTAGTTTCTCTCTAATGAAGCTTTTCCCTCGTTTGCCTTCTCCCTGGGTGTCCGCAGAGTTTGTTGATTGAATGACTTGGAAAAGGTCAAATCTGTAGAAGTAGAGACGAAGATTGAGCCAACAAAAGCACAGGCACTTTCCTCCAGGACCTTCTTAAGCAGAAGGGTCCTCAGCATAAGGCAGTGAATGCTCTGGCTCCCTCTGTCCCCCCTGCTAGCACGGTTAGGAGCATGTTCAGCCAAAAGAAACTATCACGATTTAGGTCTTATAATGGCGCAGAGAAAAACACGTGAACCTGAAATGGGTTGATTTCCTGAACAAACACACTTTTCATTATTTGGGTTTCGAGCTGTAAGGTTGCCAGGTTGGGTGGCGCTCCAACAGAAAACAGGACAGGTATATGGAGCACAGATGGTGGGGCATACTGGAGAGTTTAGTTGTGAATTGAATCACAAATATGTGTCATTTGTCTTGAACATATAAAAATAGACAATACTCTGTTGTAAATATAGTGCTTTAATAAACTGGTTGATTTCTTAACTGAAAATTCTAACTGATGTTAATTTAATTTTGACAATATATCAAAGCAAAAATACTTAATCATCCATGTCTTGATGTCCTGTCACTTTGTTGCTGTTACACCTGAATTTTCTCACTGTGGGACAATGAAAGATATTTTTATTCTGTTCTGCTTCTGTCCTAAATAGTATGGAACTGGTGACACCTTAATCATTATTTTACATTTATTATCATTGGTGGGCATAATGAAAACATAGATTTCCAAGCCTGAAATAAAAATAAATGCATATTACTTAAATAGTGTTGATACTTTACAATATAAATTCTTTAATTTGTATTACTTCAAATATAATCAAAGTTAACTGTTTACCACAGTTTAAATTTGCTGTCACTAGTGTAGTTTTAGGAATAATGATTAAAATGTAAAACATTCTGCAGCTGTTTGTAGCAAGTTACATATAGAACATAAAAATTATCTGCAAATTTTAATTTATTTACTTTGACTTGTACATTTAAGCTTGAATTGCATTCAGTATGAGAGGACACCAATTTAAATTGGTTGTAAATTAACATTAAATCTCATACTTATTTACAAATGTTTTCACTCTAAAATTGTGCCTGTGCATGTTTTTTTGTCAAACTAATCTGTTAATTACAAATACAAAACTTATCAAAATAAGAAAAGTATTTTGTTTGTTGTTTATTCCGGGAACCAAAATTGAAAAGGTACTTCTTTTCCTCACTTCCCAGGCACCTCCCAGCCTCCTTACCCAACCAAACTGAATATTAATTTATTTTTTTAAAACAGCCAGGCAGATGGCTTCAAACACCAGGTATCCCCCATGGGAGTCTCACGAGGAGGTCCTGGACACTCCAGGCCTGCCTGAGCAGAAAGGTGTGGAAAGTAGCAAATCCAAATATACTAAAGCATTGCTCACATTCCAGGACTAACACACACAGAGTGGCTCAAAACAGTTAAAACAGCACAGAGTAGGGAGGAACTGCAGGCAGAGTCTTTCTCCAAACTGAAGCTTAAGCTAAAAGATAAAACCGTCCAGACATCTGGAAAATCCAAAAGCAAAAAAATAACTTAATTTATGTTGAATCGTGTACAAATGATCTGATGTCATGTGTGAACTTGATAAAACTGAACACTAAAACCAAATGAGTGTTTCAACAAAGTCCCTGCTCTTTTTTACAGTCTGTTTATTTCCATTTCTTCCCCTCTAGTTTGTTTTTCCCTGGAAGACTAGACCAAATTGTTCAGAATGTGTGGAAAAGTTTTGAAATTATTCACCAAAGTCTAATTATTCATATCACAAAACTTGGCTTTTACAGTGTATACTTATATAAAAAAACACTCTAAACATGTTCTAATTACTTTTTTGCTAAATGACACAACTTCTTCTATATCATAGAATAAAAAATGTGTAGAAAATATTAATGAAATTTATCATATTATTAAAAACACACATTTAAGTCATTTCCACAGTCTGTATATAATGTTACTTCTCAGTTTTGTTTTTGACAGCAATGATTAGGTGTAAACTGACAGATGAGATGGTTAAAAAGTCCATTGTTGGTTAAACACTACAGAGCGACCACAGCCTAAGGCAGAGGAAGTGAAAGACCCAAAGCAGACCACAGGTTCCCTGTAGCAGTCCTTTGCTCACTAGGACAACAGCACTGGGTAAGCATACTTGTTTTTGTTGTATTTGTGTTTCATCCAAAAAAGTCTCAGTTCAGCATTCTGCAACTGAATAGTTAATTTCAGTGGCAATAACCAAAAACATATGATTAGCAGTTTACAAAGCAAATGTTAAAAACTAAGAACCAGAAACCAGAAATGTTAGATAACGTCTTCCTTTACCTTTTAAAAATGCTTAAAATTACCATTCTCAACATGGCATTCTCTCATGGATTAACTGTAAAGTTTGGGTCGTAATTGGTGACAGTAATAAGAGCTCTAGTTAACACAGAGCGTCACTCGGTTTGGCTTTCCAGTCAACACACGGACCCACAGTGCCTGGTTGGAGGCCAATGGAGTCCATACGTACTTTAATATTACCCTTAGAGTTGGAGAAGTATAAAACAGGAAGTCCGGTTGATGGTAGCATCCACATGCTTGGATTTGGGTTCCTTGTGCTTTTGTTCTGTAGTTTATGTCATATACTGTATTTATATTCTGCTCCCTGGTTTTCTGTTCTATCAGCAACTTCTACCATTTCAATGCCCTTAGACAATTTATTGATGTTCTGCAACAGAATAGTGAAGAAAATAAATTTAAAGGACTTGTAAAGGAGCATAGTTGTTGGTACCAGACATTGAAATCTAAGTATTTTAGAAACTGCTGATCTATTATTTTCATATAAAGCCATAGCTAAAGTTCACAGAAAAAGGGCAAAAATGATCCAGAAAGAGATAGTTGTATAACTGACAATACCTGCTTGATTTTAGAAGTTTGAAAGTTGCCTTTCTATCATTTATAGAACCTCAAACAACGATACTTATTCCAACCATGGTAGGGCATTCCACTAACCATGGTGGAATGCCCTACCATGGTTAGTCCTGAACCAGACAGGCGCAAAAGGTCCCACTGCCATGAGCTAAAACCAGGAAACCGAAGCTACAATTCACACAGGCTTACCAATACTCAACTGATAATCACCTATATCTCACTGCCTGCTTCAGTATGACTGATATCCATCTCCATTCCTCAGTCTATCCATCATCTGGTGGCTACTTCTAACAGTATAAGACACCAGTTCCAAAAGCTCAAGTCATCTAAAACTGATTTCTTAAATGCCAATACAACAAAGAGATAAAGGTCAGAATTGTAGTGGGAGTATCAACTAATCTTGAATGTCCTTGTGTATCTTGACTGGGAAAGGCAAGAGGAAAACCAAATATTATTGTCACTGTAAAATTCTGAAAATTTAGAGAAAAAATATCTTGACATAAAGTCAGGCATTAACTTGTCAAGCCCAACTTAATGTAGAAGTCTTTAAAAATCCACTGTCTGTCTGACATCTGGTGATGGTTTATTTGAGCTGCTATTGAATAACCATTTTCTGACATGTCTTTCAGTGTTAATATAATTCCAACAATGTTGTTTAACAGAATGCATTGGCAATAAATTCCACTCTTTGCCTTGGCCTTGGCCGTTTGAACAATTCCTCTTTCTATAAAAGTTAGACCAACCAATTGCTTCCCATAGATCTGTCTACTTTAGCTCTCGCCTTCACCCCAGTGCCTCTGCGCTCATTTCACAGCCACAGCTGTGCAAAAGCAAATTTATTATCAGCCTTAGTATTTCTGACAGGCTATCCGGCAGACGCTCGCGGTCCTTGAAGTGCAGAAAGGTCTTCCCGTTGCCGCGCTCCCCTGCCTCCCAGCAGGTCTGCGAAGTGAATTTACTGCCACTGTCAAAACTTCTGTCAGTTCTCAAAGGGAAGAGAGTGGAGACACAGACAGAGAAAGAAAGCATGAGAGAGCAATGTGGGACTTCTTTTTTTCTTTCCACAGATGCCTGGACATGCAGTCTCTGCGACCCAGAGGGCCTTTGAAATCAGTTCGCTCGTTAATAGTTGTCTCATGGAAGCTTGGGGAGAGAAACGCTTGACAGAGTCTGAATAGAAACACCAATCCTCACTTTTGTCCAAAAGTGAAAATCTTATTTTCACCTCCTGACTGTAGCATAGCGATACTTTTTTCCCAGCAATTTCATGCCAGTGATTATAACCTTGTTAATGTTTCTGTTGCAAAATTCAAGTTGAGTCATGACCAAGTTAGAGTATCCTCCCAGCGGCTGATGAGAAATACAGCGTGTTCCACTGGAAATTAAATGTTCCTTGTTTGACTTATGGTGCAGAGTAAAGCAGAGATTTTATTTTATTCTCCAGATCCAAACATATTAACTTGAATAATGTTGCTATGTCTCAGGTTTTGTTTAGTTATGGTAAACTTAATCTGAAAAGAGGATCAATTCCCTTAGTCAAAGTGGGAATTTGGATATTTGGAAGTAGATTCTACAGTATCTTGCAAAAGTAATTATTTACCTTGAATCTTATTCAATTCTCCTGCGTCATTACTTGGTGGAACTGTCTTGCACTGCAGCTTCATCTGCAAACCTTTAGTTGTATTTCTGTATCAAGTTTGCACATCTAGACACTGAAATCTTTCTTGCTTCTTTGCGAAATAGTTTCAAGTTGAGACAGATTTGCAGAGAGACTGTTTGAACATCAATTTTTAAGTCTTACTTAACATTTTTATTGCATTTATATCCGGACTTTGACAGGGCCATTCTGATATGTGAAGTAGACCATTTCTATGTAGACCTGGCTGTCTCACTGCAGTCTCAAGTCTTTCCCAGCAGGACTGCCTTCCACCTCCTTCTCACCAACTCTGACCAGCAACAGCATGATGCTGCCACCACCATGTTTCACTGTGTGTTCAGGGTGATGCGTTTCGCTTGTCATTTTGGACTCATCTGAGCAGACCAGTATTTATTAAAGTGACACGTGAATAAGTTTGTTCATCCAATAAGTCATCAAAAACATGCTACACCTTCATCCTCCGACCATTTCTTGTCGTCTTCTTTGTTTCTTCCGCCATCAGTAACATCCAGTTGTTGATCACATGACTCGTGTGATGTGAAAAAAAGCAGTTCCACTTTTTTACAAAATACATTAATTTCAATACAGCTGATTAAACCACCTCATCCGAGTGCAAAAACCTTTTACCAAAATTTTATTTTTTTTTCTAAATTGGCATGTTTCCGTTCAGCAAATTTATTTTTGTAATTCCAATTTGTGCAATTTTAG
The DNA here is from genome assembly GCF_001443285.1 of Poecilia latipinna. NCBI lineage: Eukaryota > Metazoa > Chordata > Actinopteri > Cyprinodontiformes > Poeciliidae > Poecilia > Poecilia latipinna. The sequence goes on from NW_015116078.1 coordinate 23,883, forward strand.
GTCATTGCCTTGGTAGATGTGCGGTGCTGCAATATGTTTTTCCATTTTCAGATGATGGACTGAACTTTGCTCACAGAGATTTTCAAAGGCTACCATGCTGTTCTGATGGACTGAACAGTGAGACCTTATACAGCGCCATCTTACTTAAACTACATAGTATTAAGGGAATATTATGTAGTTCATATATATTTATTCACACAGAGGTCATTAAGCTGTAAAGCATATAATCCAATACAAATATTTGTGTTAAAGGTAGTTTAAAAGTAAGGACAAAATCTTTCTTTTTTTCCAGTTATAACTTTTTCCATTCACCATTTATGTAAGCACTCGATATTCTACTCTAGCATGTGCCTTAGCTTCTGCACCAACTGCGCTGACCAGCAGGAAGCCTTGATGATTATTCTAACAGCCACAGTGGCTCTGCTGCTCTGCTTTGGGGCATCCTGAGGGGAGGACGCAGGGTGAAAACAACCCTGTGCTTTTAAAAAACACAACTAAAAATCTGAGAGCTATTCACCCCTGAGCTTGTCCTCTTCCAGCTGCATTCCTCTACATCCCATCTCAAAACCATCCAAAATAAAGATGCAACAAAAAGTCCCTGAGTAGACATTTTTTAAGGCTAATATAAAAACCACCAGTTAGTTTCCCAGTCCATCCAGAAAGAAAAGTACATATCCACCTCCTTGACTCAGTACATATTTTGTCATATTGCTAACTTTATGATTTGAAGGTGACTGCAATATTTTGCATCTCTTCACCTTCTAATTAAAGCAGTAAGAAAACTTCATCCTTCACTTGAAAGATTAAGACAATTTCTGAAAGAAATATTTGTGAACTTTGTAAATCAATTTTATTTATCTTATTTTCACCTACGGTTGTTTTAACCTTTTCACCAACACCTGGAGTCCAAGTAAAAATCCAAATGAGCATAAGAATGACTTCATCAAAAGAAAGTAAGTTTTCAAACCAGAGTGCAGAAGTAAATTTAAGAGATGAGAGATCTGAGATTCAGAGAAACTTTGGGGGTTCAGTCGGCAAAAGCTGAAGGTGATTTGGCAAAATCTCACATTATGGGCGTGCACACTTACATTTTCTACATTGTCCTTCTGTCACATGTATTTGTATTTCAGTTGAATTGCACAAAACATGATACATTATATGTATGAAACATTTTGCAGCAGTTTGTCATGTTATGTGACATCAGGCAAACAGGTCATGCATCTTTAATGAGTAACCTCGCTCTGAAATGTTGAACTGCTCTTTCCTCGAAAAGATTGGCTAAAGTAATAGCATCTTTTCTTTTTTCTTGAAAAACATTCATATGACACTATTTTTGTCAGGATAACATTGGATTTTAAATCAGTTTGTGTGTGTTTAAACATATAGGTCATTACCAGTGAATAACAGCATAACTCAGATTACGAAAACAAAAATTATCAATGGACAAAATGTACTTTACAAGGTTGCCATATCTGGTTGTTTTTCAAACATTTACTATATTTACATACTGAGCCTGTATTACTTTCAGATGCAGGTTCCAGGAAACCCCAGAAAATAAATTTTAACGTATAAAGAGTAAAATGTGATGCTTTCTACTGAATCCTCACCAATCGAGAAATATTTAGGTTGCATTTTTCATCTGCTTTTGGTTGTGCCTCCATACATGGATATTTAATCTCACAGGATGGAAAATGTAGTTATAATTCAGACTGAGATGCTGCTTTATATTTTTTGCCTCCAGCTTTGCCAATGCTTCTCTTTTCCCTCTTGTAATACAAAGAAAAGGTTTTCGGGTTTTTTTTCAAAGTCAAGTCATCCTCTTGGTTTTAGCAGAGGATTGCGAGGAATTATTTACTTTGACTTGGAAACTTGTTCAAGGTGAAATAATTAAGTAACAAACTTTATCTAACAGTAATGTATCAGAAAAAGATGGGCAAAACAAAACATCTCTGTTAATTATCACTTTATTAGAAACTCGACGATTAAAGAGTTCTGTGATTTTACTATCAATAAGGAGACATTTTTTAAAAGTTTTTACAGCATTCTCTGAAAAACATCTATGTAACAATATATCATCTCAGATGTTTTGCAGAAAATCTGTTTAATACAAAAGTTTATTTGGAAAATTACAAAACTGCTTACAAAAGTGTTTTGTTTTTTTTATTTTTCAATGCAAGACTAAAACAAAAATAATGAAAACAGTAAGTGTATTTATATTTTGAGAAAACATATCGGCTAGCATAGCTACTAGAATAGTTTTAAATGCAACATTTACTCTGCCACATCCATATGAAACATTACTGAAAATCTGTTCAATGTCTGAGAGTTAAGGATTCGTATTACATTTATCATAAATCTTAAATGCACACAAAAAATATTTTTATAACATGTCTTGATTTAAAGAGAAAGGAAGCCTGAGTCTTTAAAGGACATAAATTTAACCTACATGAGAAAAATATTTTTCATTTCAGTTCCCTAAAAAGGAAACCCAACTTTTATTATGACGTTATAAAAAAGATTAAAGTCTTTTTGATGAGTTCAGAATGTAATTTACTAAACATTTAGTTAATTTTACCTTCACAATGTCACACTTAAAAATGTAACGTTTGTGTGCATTTACAAGTTAAATACTAGAATTGTACACCTATGTACAAAAGCGTGGCAGATGGTTCAGCTGGGAGGAAAAACAAACAAACAAACAGTGACGAGGAACTTACACAGTTCAGACTAAACCTTTACTTACAGCCTGTCAAAGCTGCAGGTCTCCTCCCCCTTGACCCGGATCCTCCTCTCCCCTCGCTGCTGGAACAAAGCCCCTGCTGTGTGTGCCTGCTTCTGGGAGTCAGCCTGGGAGAGCATTGAGTCGCTTCAATCCTGGCTACGATTGAGGCCGTTCGGGCAAGCTGAGGTTAGGAGGGAGGACGGAGCATGGGGTGGGGGGCTGGGCATTGACGAGGGAGCGGGATGACGGATGGGGTGTGTGTGGGAACCGTGCCCTGACCCGCCTGTCCACTTGTGAAAAGGGCCAGTGCAAAGCCAATTTGCAATGCAAATCGGCCCCCTTGCAGCCTCTGTTCGGGAAAAGCGCATCAATAGCTGGCACAATGCAGGCCTCTGGTGATGGCAAATGTCATTCCCATTTTGATTCTTGACCCCCTTTTTTTCCTAAAGTCAGCTTACTCTAAGAAGAGGAGTGAAAAAGAAAGACGCCTCCCTGCCTTATTGTGTCCTTCGATTCCAATCAGTTCTGTATTTCTGAATTGCCACATTAGACTCCAAGAAAAAAGAAAACAAAGTTCGGGGCTCCCATTCACGTTTGAGGCAGTAATTGTCATTCACTCTGAGGCGGTGTGAAATATGTCAGGATAAGAATGGGAGAAAAGAATCATTGGAAATTCACTCCTCTGTTCCATGAGAAGCGAGCGATGTTAACTATCGCGGTCATTATTGTTACACTCTAATTTGTCACTAAGCCATTTAACTCCAGCAGCTAAATAAATAGATAAATAACAAAGCCAACAGTGGCACCTTTGCTGCTGGTAGGCTGTGGCGCTCAGGATGGAGAAAAGAAAAGGCCTTCACAGAACTTCTGAGATGAAATCAACAATGGATCTAAAGCACCAAATAAAAAATCGGTTCAGATTCTCAGGCAGAGCCAAAAATGTCTGCAGCTGGAAATGAGAATTTATTTTTTCACTTTGCATGTTTGAAATTGTATTAATTTATCTTTGCAATCATATTTCTGCAAATCAACAAGATTCACACTTGATGATTTGCCAAGAAAGTGATTAGTAAAACATAACATTTCTAGATTTCTACATAATCAGCCTCTGAATCCACATTGTGATTCTGACTGATTTTGCATCTTAATATGATAGAATTAGGTAGATATACATGTGTTGATTAATTATTTGTAAGAAAAAAAACACAGACCCAAACTGTTTTTACACTGAAACTAATAGCTGGAGTACCCTGAGAAAACAGGAAGAAACATGTCCATACAGTTAAATCTCATGCTGGGAATCAAACCCAGGCCCTTTTTACTGCAAAACAGCAGCACTACCAACTGTGCCGCCATGCACTCCTTTACTAATGTTAACACTTAAAGAAGTAAAACATTATGGAAAATATAATTTGTGTATTTTGTAGTGATTGTGGTTCAGTGGTTGTCCATTCAGGATGCTGTGGGTTTGATTCCAGCTTCCTCTGCCACATGTTTATGTCCTGGGCAAAGCACTTTGTCCCTAGTTGCCTACTGATTTGCAGATCGAGATCTGAATGTGTGTGTTTGTCAGGGTGACTGGTGTAAAGCTTTTCAAAGAGCTGCTGCTCATATATTCAGTCAGTTTATCACCATAAAACTTCTCTAAGATGAACAATCTCAGGGAAACATTAAGAAGACATTGTTCTCGGCCAGAAAATAAAGTTTTTTCTGGTATTTTTTAATCTTCTCTGCTTTGATTTGATATTCTAAATATTTAATACCAAATATGATTATTTAAAGCTTTTTGTGTTTGTTTTATATATTTTGATGAAATTCATCTTAAATGTCTGTGTATGTTTTTCATTCTGTGGGCATTCTTTTTGCTGTGTAATGCTATATCATGTATTTTACATCAAAACTTGACCTGGACTCCCAAAGCTTTATTTCCAGAGCTGCATTTGAGGTCTGTGTCAACACTTTATGTCATTATGTTATTATTTCCCCACAGGAGTTCAGACTGAAGGTTCCAAGTGGCTGTGGAAACCAGAGTTTGCTCAGGGATCCATTACAGTACATGACCGGATCCCAGTTTGTTTTTTAAAGTATGTAAGAATTCCTCACGTAGTTCCCAATATTTCATCAACGCACAAAGAGAAAGGCAAATAATTTATTTCTGAGGCACCCAGTGGATGCAATGTAATTAAGAATTATTGTGTTTGTTTATTCTTCTGAGTTATTCGAGTATGTTTTACCAGAGAGGTGAATCCCTCAGAGACGAAACATAACAGCAGCTCTTAGAAACAAACCTCAAACCTTGGAATTACCCCAGTTGCCACTCTCTCAGAAGTTATTAAAATGATAAAAGGGAAATGTGATGTGTTTTGGGCTTCCAAAAGTATTAAAACCCTTGAGCTTTTTCACATTCATCATGATACAACCACAAACTTCACAGTATTTTATTGGGATTTTATGTGAGACAGCAACACAAAATTGTCAAAGTCAAAATGACAAAAGACTTGGCCTGCATTTGCATTCAGCGCCTTCACAGTCAGTATCACTTTTCACTACAATTACAGATGCAAGTTTTTAGACGCATGTACAGCAGCTCATCTAGGGAATTTTGGCCCCGTCTGCCCATCCTGATCTGCTCATCATTCCAGAGTTATGGAGCTGCCAGTGTCTTTATGTAGGAGCTTTTGATTGGTGAAGTCACCAGTCCACCACAGACTGGACACATGCATTGGATTTTAGAGAGGCTAATTAACCCAGCATGCATGTCGTAAGGCTGCGTTCACACTGCAGACCTTAGTGCTCAGTTCCAGTGTTTTGAGAAATCAATTTTCCTCTTTTTATTTTGCATGGCCACATTTCCAAATGTGACTTGTGTGTGATCTCCTGTGAGAACTCCTCACAGAGCGCGCTCAGTCTTTGTGGAAGTAAACATGGATGGTATTGGTGTATTTTGCAAGCCAACACATTCACAACTCAATATGTATTATTGCATATCATGGTTGTTTTTCTTCCTGCTTCAACGTATCTGGACGCAGAATAGTGATGTTTGTTGAGCATCAGTAAGGAATGAGTCAGATGGATGCAACCTGACTGTACAGACACAAGTCACTTTTGAAAAGATCAGATAGGTATTTAGAACCACATAGACAAAAAAAAAATCAGATCTGTGTTGTTTGGACTGTCTTGAAAAGATCAGATACATGTTACATAAGGTCAAAAAATCAAACCTGACTTTGTTCGGGCTGCGGTGTGACACAAGGAGAACATACAAACATTCAGAAAGATCCCAGGCTGAGATTTGAACCTTANAAGGACATAAATTTAACCTACATGAGAAAAATATTTTTCATTTCAGTTCCCTAAAAAGGAAACCCAACTTTTATTATGACGTTATAAAAAAGATTAAAGTCTTTTTGATGAGTTCAGAATGTAATTTACTAAACATTTAGTTAATTTTACCTTCACAATGTCACACTTAAAAATGTAACGTTTGTGTGCATTTACAAGTTAAATACTAGAATTGTACACCTATGTACAAAAGCGTGGCAGATGGTTCAGCTGGGAGGAAAAACAAACAAACAAACAGTGACGAGGAACTTACACAGTTCAGACTAAACCTTTACTTACAGCCTGTCAAAGCTGCAGGTCTCCTCCCCCTTGACCCGGATCCTCCTCTCCCCTCGCTGCTGGAACAAAGCCCCTGCTGTGTGTGCCTGCTTCTGGGAGTCAGCCTGGGAGAGCATTGAGTCGCTTCAATCCTGGCTACGATTGAGGCCGTTCGGGCAAGCTGAGGTTAGGAGGGAGGACGGAGCATGGGGTGGGGGGCTGGGCATTGACGAGGGAGCGGGATGACGGATGGGGTGTGTGTGGGAACCGTGCCCTGACCCGCCTGTCCACTTGTGAAAAGGGCCAGTGCAAAGCCAATTTGCAATGCAAATCGGCCCCCTTGCAGCCTCTGTTCGGGAAAAGCGCATCAATAGCTGGCACAATGCAGGCCTCTGGTGATGGCAAATGTCATTCCCATTTTGATTCTTGACCCCCTTTTTTTCCTAAAGTCAGCTTACTCTAAGAAGAGGAGTGAAAAAGAAAGACGCCTCCCTGCCTTATTGTGTCCTTCGATTCCAATCAGTTCTGTATTTCTGAATTGCCACATTAGACTCCAAGAAAAAAGAAAACAAAGTTCGGGGCTCCCATTCACGTTTGAGGCAGTAATTGTCATTCACTCTGAGGCGGTGTGAAATATGTCAGGATAAGAATGGGAGAAAAGAATCATTGGAAATTCACTCCTCTGTTCCATGAGAAGCGAGCGATGTTAACTATCGCGGTCATTATTGTTACACTCTAATTTGTCACTAAGCCATTTAACTCCAGCAGCTAAATAAATAGATAAATAACAAAGCCAACAGTGGCACCTTTGCTGCTGGTAGGCTGTGGCGCTCAGGATGGAGAAAAGAAAAGGCCTTCACAGAACTTCTGAGATGAAATCAACAATGGATCTAAAGCACCAAATAAAAAATCGGTTCAGATTCTCAGGCAGAGCCAAAAATGTCTGCAGCTGGAAATGAGAATTTATTTTTTCACTTTGCATGTTTGAAATTGTATTAATTTATCTTTGCAATCATATTTCTGCAAATCAACAAGATTCACACTTGATGATTTGCCAAGAAAGTGATTAGTAAAACATAACATTTCTAGATTTCTACATAATCAGCCTCTGAATCCACATTGTGATTCTGACTGATTTTGCATCTTAATATGATAGAATTAGGTAGATATACATGTGTTGATTAATTATTTGTAAGAAAAAAAACACAGACCCAAACTGTTTTTACACTGAAACTAATAGCTGGAGTACCCTGAGAAAACAGGAAGAAACATGTCCATACAGTTAAATCTCATGCTGGGAATCAAACCCAGGCCCTTTTTACTGCAAAACAGCAGCACTACCAACTGTGCCGCCATGCACTCCTTTACTAATGTTAACACTTAAAGAAGTAAAACATTATGGAAAATATAATTTGTGTATTTTGTAGTGATTGTGGTTCAGTGGTTGTCCATTCAGGATGCTGTGGGTTTGATTCCAGCTTCCTCTGCCACATGTTTATGTCCTGGGCAAAGCACTTTGTCCCTAGTTGCCTACTGATTTGCAGATCGAGATCTGAATGTGTGTGTTTGTCAGGGTGACTGGTGTAAAGCTTTTCAAAGAGCTGCTGCTCATATATTCAGTCAGTTTATCACCATAAAACTTCTCTAAGATGAACAATCTCAGGGAAACATTAAGAAGACATTGTTCTCGGCCAGAAAATAAAGTTTTTTCTGGTATTTTTTAATCTTCTCTGCTTTGATTTGATATTCTAAATATTTAATACCAAATATGATTATTTAAAGCTTTTTGTGTTTGTTTTATATATTTTGATGAAATTCATCTTAAATGTCTGTGTATGTTTTTCATTCTGTGGGCATTCTTTTTGCTGTGTAATGCTATATCATGTATTTTACATCAAAACTTGACCTGGACTCCCAAAGCTTTATTTCCAGAGCTGCATTTGAGGTCTGTGTCAACACTTTATGTCATTATGTTATTATTTCCCCACAGGAGTTCAGACTGAAGGTTCCAAGTGGCTGTGGAAACCAGAGTTTGCTCAGGGATCCATTACAGTACATGACCGGATCCCAGTTTGTTTTTTAAAGTATGTAAGAATTCCTCACGTAGTTCCCAATATTTCATCAACGCACAAAGAGAAAGGCAAATAATTTATTTCTGAGGCACCCAGTGGATGCAATGTAATTAAGAATTATTGTGTTTGTTTATTCTTCTGAGTTATTCGAGTATGTTTTACCAGAGAGGTGAATCCCTCAGAGACGAAACATAACAGCAGCTCTTAGAAACAAACCTCAAACCTTGGAATTACCCCAGTTGCCACTCTCTCAGAAGTTATTAAAATGATAAAAGGGAAATGTGATGTGTTTTGGGCTTCCAAAAGTATTAAAACCCTTGAGCTTTTTCACATTCATCATGATACAACCACAAACTTCACAGTATTTTATTGGGATTTTATGTGAGACAGCAACACAAAATTGTCAAAGTCAAAATGACAAAAGACTTGGCCTGCATTTGCATTCAGCGCCTTCACAGTCAGTATCACTTTTCACTACAATTACAGATGCAAGTTTTTAGACGCATGTACAGCAGCTCATCTAGGGAATTTTGGCCCCGTCTGCCCATCCTGATCTGCTCATCATTCCAGAGTTATGGAGCTGCCAGTGTCTTTATGTAGGAGCTTTTGATTGGTGAAGTCACCAGTCCACCACAGACTGGACACATGCATTGGATTTTAGAGAGGCTAATTAACCCAGCATGCATGTCGTAAGGCTGCGTTCACACTGCAGACCTTAGTGCTCAGTTCCAGTGTTTTGAGAAATCAATTTTCCTCTTTTTATTTTGCATGGCCACATTTCCAAATGTGACTTGTGTGTGATCTCCTGTGAGAACTCCTCACAGAGCGCGCTCAGTCTTTGTGGAAGTAAACATGGATGGTATTGGTGTATTTTGCAAGCCAACACATTCACAACTCAATATGTATTATTGCATATCATGGTTGTTTTTCTTCCTGCTTCAACGTATCTGGACGCAGAATAGTGATGTTTGTTGAGCATCAGTAAGGAATGAGTCAGATGGATGCAACCTGACTGTACAGACACAAGTCACTTTTGAAAAGATCAGATAGGTATTTAGAACCACATAGACAAAAAAAAAATCAGATCTGTGTTGTTTGGACTGTCTTGAAAAGATCAGATACATGTTACATAAGGTCAAAAAATCAAACCTGACTTTGTTCGGGCTGCGGTGTGACACAAGGAGAACATACAAACATTCAGAAAGATCCCAGGCTGAGATTTGAACCTTAAACCTTCTTACTGAAAGGCAACTGCAGGTTTGTTCACAGAGAGCTTCATGTTCCTTTGTTTTCATGATGTTTTCTCAGTCATGTTCTTTAACAAAACTCTGAAACCCCAAACAGAATGGCTTCATTTATACTCACATTAAATCCCACACAGGAGCATCAGAATTAAGAGGAGTGAACATATTATGAATGTGATTTGTTTATATTTGTATTAGCAAAAAAACAAATTTTTCTTCTACTTGCCAATTATGCACCACTTTGTGTTGGTCACATTAAATCCTAATAAAGTATGCTGAAGTTTGTGGTTGTAACTGAAAAACAGAAATTACAGTTTAACTGGCTTTGACCATGAAAAACACCTTTTTAGGCCAAACAAACATCCAGAAATATCCAATTATTTTTTAAAGTCACTTTTCACTTAGTTTTAATGAGCGGAGGAAGGTTTGTTACCAAGCCGAAACTAACCCTAATGTGCCTCATAGCTCCAAAAGACCCTTTTCATGATTCAGTAGCTGAAATAAAGTGCCTCTGAACTCTGTGAGGAGGCAGGAGGATCTATTTTCACCTCTTAGAAGTGCCATCATTTGGAAGGTGGAAGTACACGCTCTAAATCGCGTCCCGGTGAGCTGTGTCGCGCCTTGAATGTCAGCACCGCCAACAGCCCAGCATGGCACTTCAAACCCCCTCACTGCCGCCTGTTACAGGCGCTGCTCGGCACCATTTGGCTGCTTATGGATCATCGTATTCCTTTCAAGTGTTTGTATTTGGCTCGGTTGGCCTATGTTACACTTTGGGTGCTTTGAAGCACTTAGGAAATAGATAAATATGTTTTTTTTTTACCCCTCATATTTTGGCATCTTTGGCAGGAACGAAAATGTGGTATTCATGATGTCAATAATTTAGCAGACTGCTCGCTAAGAGCTTTAGCTTAGAGCTGTCATCCAGACCTGTCTTAGTTTTAATTTCAACTACTTTCCATTTGCTCTCAGATCACAACTTAATTCTCATCTCTAGCTGAAGTTTTGCTTGTCGAAAAAATTAGCTTTGGCTTTATGTTTCTGGGTGTACAGATGCGCTATTAGATAAACATGGTAAACAAGCTGAATTACTGACCGACACTAATTTGTGATGAACAGCCTTGTCCAAACTGCTTTAGCAGTAAATAACTCTCAGCAGTAGATAATGCATCCTAAGTTCCCGTGTTACAGCGAAGCCACTGTCTGGGAAGCCTCGCTCAATTACTGCAGCATATTTTTATAAATCTCCCCCATCATCCCCCAACTCTCCAACACACACACACGCACACACCTTCTCCAGTGAGTCCTAAACCGGACAATCAGTGGCATCCATGTAATTTGGAGCTTGCTGCAAAAGGATCATGTTTCAATACGAGGTGAAACAAATTTAAATTGTGGCTAGATGGGGAGAGGCAGGAAGGGGTGGGTGACTTTCTTTCTCCTGGAAAGGATAAGTTAATCTTGGTTTCAAAAGGGAATGCAATAAGACAGACTTGGTTTCATGCTACTTTTGGGAATAGTTGTCTGAGCCCTTGCTGTCAAATCGTTGCAGATGAGGGAGGAGTAAAATAACGGACCTCTGTGACCTCCGTAATAGGCGCATCACTCCAGAGTCAGTAGGACTCCAATAAAAACATCAGTCAGAAGCAGGAGGTCAGGACCGAAGGGACGGAGCTGCAGCAGCAGGATGGTGGAGTTTTTACCACAACAGAAGAACTGAGCTAAAGAAAGGAAGAGTTGTACCATTTTAACAGCGAGTACGCATGATTTGAAATGCTGGAAAAACATAAATTACGAATTGGACATGCATTTTTTTTACAGCAGTTGTATCCATCTTATTTCTTGAATGAATTCTCTTGGCAACTTCTGGAGGATTTGTAATTTTTACATGTGAACAAAAGAGCAACTATTGATAACAAACATGACAGTGGAATGTGAACTATCACTCATCAGAAAATGAATAATTCTTAATTTTGAAACCAAAAATCACACCTGATCTGCTCTCGCCATTACTGCTCAGCCCTTACATAAAAGTTCCTGGTGCTCTATCATTGTTAGCTTGCATGTGAAAAGTTCAGCTGCAAGGTTTTTGTGGACTTTTGGGACATTTTTTAGTAATTGGCCTTGTTTCCTCATGTGTTCTCCATGGAGTCTATTTATAAAACAGTCCCAAACTGACTGCTTAGCCTCTAAAAGCCTAAAGAATAAACTAGATGCAATTCTGAAGCCGTGTGAAGACTGACAGTCGAGATTTTAAGGCAGCTCTCCAGTCAGCCATGTCCTTTCTCACATTTTTTTTCAAGCAGATCTCTGAGTCAACTTGAGCTGTTGTTTCTTTGTCTTGCTGTGTTAAAAATATCATCTTTCCTTCCTTTTTTTTACTTTATTCCCCAAGTTTGTGCTGCCCAAAGACCTCAGGCGAGTGAGTTCTTGCTAAAAGCATGTGAAAGTGTCTCAGAAGAGATGAGGTTGGGCCAGAGTCCATTCCATGAGCAAACTTCTGTACGTGTCTCACTGGAAGGGTGTGTGACAGTTTGTGACTGTGTCAGTTTTATGTGTTAGAAGTAGAACCCCAGGACTTTTTTGTTGGCTTCGCTCAGACTTGAGCATAAAGTTTGAGACTGAAAATCTGGAAAAACAGTTCAGTGAGCTGTAAACAGCCAAAAGCAACACATCCACATGGAAACTACGGTCACTCTCCAAAGCCAACATTTAAGTGGAACAGTTGGTTTAATAATGAAATGGGTCAAAGACCAGAGAATATCTGATCATGTCAACGAAGCAACTGGGAACTGTATTCGTTAACATGCAGTGGGAGCAGAGCTTCAGGTTGCTTTACTGTAAACAGAATTAACAGAGAATGGACATGATGTAATTATGTGATCATGATGTAATGTGGCAGAAGACCTGCTGCAGGAACTGCTTCAGGTTTCACAATTATCTTGTGATTTTTATTTTTTATTTTTTTGCAACCAGAATCACTGATTTTGTGGTTCTACTTTCAGAAATATTCACAATGAATTTTGCAAAACATTTTTTTCATTAAGCCCCCTCCAAAATCTACACATAAAAAAAAAAAACAACAACAAGGACACAAGATTGGATACACAAATGTTTTTATTCTTTAAAGACCTTAAAATGCTTGATTTTTGATAATCTAACAGGCAAAATAAGCTGCACCCATAATTTTTAAAAAACATTCTAAAAACATCTTTTTGGCTTTTCTGACCAGTACAGGTTAAATAATTTATGTAAATAATCATCTTAAGAGCAAAATATATATATACATATGTTTTTTAAATTCCGTCTTTGCACATCAGTTTCTGTCCTTGAACTTTTAAGCATGGATTTATTGTGATGTTGGTGGAATTCAAGCCATAAGTTTCCCTGTCAGAATCGCAGTGTGATGCTGAGGCAGCCCTCACACTGAGGATCGCAGATGAATGAGCCTCTAGTCACACTGACATTATCCTGTCTATGAGAAAGTGTCTGGTGACAGGCTGTTAGAAAAGTTGGCTCAGAGACAACAAAAGTGTTGTCAATCAGTTTGTGCAAAAGTGACTCTAAATGCCAAAGCAAACCAGCACTTTAGAGAAACTTTAACTTTTCCTTTAACATGTCGCAGGTTTTCCTGATTTCTGCTGAATCCTGCTTTTTCAAAGAAATGTTTGGTTTTGTTTGTGTTTTAAGTCTTTTGAAATATGTCTATATATTAAATAATTGAATAAAAACGTAAATCCAGATGCAACACAAAGTCTGGCACTTAAGATTTAGTATTTTTGTTTATTTGCAGAAGAATGTTTTCAAATTCTTAGTTCATTATCAGATTATATCACAATAGAACTAAAATACTCTCGCTGGTCTGACTTTCTTCTCGTTTAGCGTCCTGCTCTTTTTCCACACATGCAGACGGGTGTTTTTCGATCACAGTTGCACACGGCGTCTCAGTTTTGATGCCTTATTTGTATCCACTGACACACACACACACACACCTACACACACTCATGCAACATCTGTCAGGCTCCCCAGGAAAGCAACAGCCCAACCAGACATGCTCAATGAAATATGCATGGCAGTCTAACATGTGTAAAAAATAAATAAATAAATTCACCAGGCATAATCCTCCTGTGGCTCAGCTGTTCATTCATAATACATGGCTGCTCCATGCACCTCCACTTTGTGCTTATCACTGTATCTCTGCTTACCTACTGTTTATCCCACGCATTGCTGCCCATGCAGTCAGAAAAACTGTTCTGTTTAACCAGGACTTTATTATGATGCACTGCACCATCTGCATGTAAATATGGCCAATACAGCCGTGAAATCAATAGATTTGTCTTTATAAATAAACATAATCTCACTGTAAAATAAACAAATTTTAATTGATGTATATTCACAGTGGATCCCTGCCTGTTTGAGGTTCAGTATTCATGGATTCATGGTTTATGTGACTCCAAAATAATTGCTGAAAATTTGCTTTTGATTTCAGTTGGAATATCCATGTTTCTGTTTGGACTTAAACAAATTTATCTGATACAGAATAAAATAATATTAGTCTTCAAAGTTGTATTTTTAATAATATCTATATGCAATACAAAACAGCATCAGTATAGATAAACATATTCAAGACTATTTTTTGCAGGGATGATTCTGGGACTTCAGCTACAAATCATAATTCAGCTGTACAGTATTAAGATGTCAACAGTAACTTTTAGGAATGGAGTTAATTTTTTTGTAATTTGTCTTAAAGAGATCAAGAGACAGTTTCTCACTTAATAAATGATTACAGCATCTTGGATTTACGCTATAACCACAAACCTCAGTGGTTACAGAGTAAAGCAGCTGAACGTCTTTACTGAAACAAAGACTTTCATTCTCTGTGGTTACAGAGAAAGTTTCTTCCAAACACACATTAAAGAAAAACATACAAAGCGAAATAGACTCATAGCTGAAGACAAATGACCAATAAGTTCCTGCCATAAAACAAAGTGCAGGCCTTTCTGAGTATCAAAGGCAGGTCTGAGCATCACTCACTGGCCTTAAACATGTGGGGATAAGCAAAGGTCAAAGGTTGCAGGAAGCAGGAGTCCAATCATAATCCTCACATAAATATACACAGCTGATGACTGACATCCTGACAACTGAGTCACAGATATGAGAAAAAATGCTTTTCACCTTTTAAACTGATTGATTCATCATTTAGCAGTAATATTTGATTTATCTCTCTTGTTAAATAAGATTTACTTTGCCGTAAATCGTATTAACAGCATGTTTTATTTACCGTGAAAGTATTTTTATGTGCTTCATATATTAAAAGAAAATCAAGAACCAAATGGTTTTATCAACACTCCAATGTCTTTATTAACCACTAAAGGAAAAAAGTCTAGGTGGTTAAAAAAAAATACTGCTCCACGTCTGAATTAAATCTTCAGTAGGAGCCTGGGACATTTTTCATACGTGTTAATTAACACATAGGTTGAACCTCAGCAGAAGAGCGCTGCAGTGTGCCACCCAGTCGGAGCGTAGAGGTTGTTGCTCTGTGCCAGTTCAGCCCTCCGGCCTGTCTGCACACTCATCCATCATGTTATCATGTGCCGTCTGCGGATAAGGCAACTTCTTGGGCGAAGCTTAGTCTGTCATCGCCACAGGGTCGGAGTCCAAAATAAACACGGTGTGGTCCAGCTGTTACAAGTGCTCAGCGTGGCCACAATGGTTCTCCTGTGCTGGGAGCGGAATTGGAGACTTGCAGCATTTAAGCCCTTCCTCTGGCGCTCTGGTTGCGTCAGTGCTGCACAGCTGTTTGGTGGAGAGCTGATGGACTCAGTGTGCTGCAGCACAGAAGTCTGAACTGGACACTGCTCTTTCCTTTGAGTGAAATCACAGCGTCATTAATCATCTCTGGCCCTCCTTTGGTTCTATTGTGAAATTCCCAGATATGTTTTAGGGGTAGTATTGCTCTTTTCATACTGGCAACACAATAAAGAGACTTTACATAGTAGCAACTGAAATGTGACCAACACAAATCACAATGATTCTCCTGCAGATGGAAACTATTTCTTTAGACGAGAAGGTCGACATAATTGAATTAGTGCTGCTTTATATCACCAAATGGACAAGCTGGCAGTAATGTTTCAGCCTGATTCTGTGGAAAACATCTCAAATTATTCTGGATCTTTGGGCTCAAATTCCAGTCAGAAATATTTTGTGCTTGTAAATCACAATTTGTCAGTTGTAAATTGAGTTTTGTGACTTTGTAAATTTTAACTTTGTGCATTCTTAGATAAGACTTTGTGTGCAAAAAAAAACTGCATTAATAGAAAATGTTTGCACAAGTTACAAATTTTATTTGTGGTGGTCTTTTTGCAGATAAAAAAAATCTGAAAAACTACCTAGAACTCAGGTTCCTTCTCCTGCGTGAGAGTTTCAAACTCTTTGCAGAATTGTTTTAATTCTGCAGAGAATTTGAAAGTTTTTACTCAAGTCCTGACTTTAATCAGGAACGATTTAGAGATTGACTTACTTTATGACAAACGTGCTTGAACTCCAGGTCATAAATTTATATCTGGACATTTTTCGTCAGAATTTTCAGGTAAAAGCTGGAATAAGTGGTCTTGTTACCCGCAACAAACCGTACGGGTCCTGAAACGCCAGCCTGAATCAAAACACCATTTTTGACTGTTTTTTAATTGTTCTGGCAGCTTTGCATTAAAGGTAACAGGACACAGAACACCCACCTTTGTCTCACCAGTGGAAAAAATATTTTCTAAAAAGCACAGATGCTTTTTTAGAAAAACATTTTGCATTTACTCAACTTGTCCTTTAATAGTGTTTTTTTTTTTTTTTGACAATGTCAAACATTCAGGTGGAAACTCTTCCCTCTTTCGGCATTTTATGAGTAAATAAAACTCATTTAAAATAAATACGCTTAATAACTTCAGTCTATTGAGATACTGCTGCAGGTCCAGTGTATTTTCTTTTTCAAACACATTAACACTTTGTTATTCTTTGCGTCCTATCAGTAGGAAGAGTGCATACTACATGAAGAAAAATACTCGCTCAGAGCACAACAGCCGACATCAGAACTAAGTGTCAAGCAGGGACAATTTGATTAGCGAGCTGGAGAGATACCAGAGGCTGATTTAAGTGCTTTCTAAACGGGAACAGCCAAATAAAACACATTTCTTTTCCCCCTCATGGCAATCTGGCGTCAACTTTCCAATTTCACACCCACCAATCAGGCTGAAGAAATGGGTATTTGCCTCCAGAAGCAGTGGCGAGATGAAATGGTTAGATATTGCTAAGTGGATAACAAAGCGATGCCGTGTCTAATCAAGTCTTCACTTAGTGTAAAAAAGAGGGGGATGGGAACTCGGGGACATGACATTTAAACAAACGGGTTAATTGCTTTTTATAAAGTCAGCACTTAAACATATTTGTTTCCTTTTGACTGCATCTCGTAATGTTCCTGTTCAGGGTTTCAGGGGTCATGTGATTCACTCTAAATGTAAATAAGTGGTGGTTTAAAAGACTGTTAGCTGCACACTTGTTAGTGCAGGAGATAAACTGCGCAGTGGGTTCTCCATGGGGGTCAAGTCCCTAATTAACCCAAAATGCTTTGTCATTTTCTTATTCATATGTATGGAAAACAACTCGACATAAAAAGTGTTGGTTCCTTAAGGTTCCTGTTTCCTTTTAAAGCTGATGGGTAGAAGGTAGTGCTGAATATCGATAAAACAAACAATCTGTGTTTTAAGGTGAAACCAATTGAGCTGATGACAGATAAATTATTACCCTATTGTACAAAATTTTGATTTTATGCTTGTAGAGTTGATTTATATTGATATCTTGCACTTTTTTATTTATTTATTTTTTATTTTTTTGCAAAATATCAAAATTCACACCATAAAAATGGGACACACATAAGTTGGAAGGTGAAGAACTTTAGAGAATTGCTGAAATAAAGAAAAAAAGATAAATGAGTGGGAGAGAAAGTAGATGAGGCAAAACATGACAGAAATGAAACTGGGCTGCAGGTTCACTGGAGTACAGTTTGTGCTTTAACCTGCTGAGATGCCATTCCTCAACCTGAGGAAGCAATCTAAATTACATCAGCAAGGCGGAAGCAGCATCGCAGCAAGATAGGACTGATGGGAAAGATTAATATGGTGAAGACGATGATTTAATGCTCATATAAGTTGAGATTCTAACCTTCATTCACTTTTCAAGAGGGAAGCATTTGGAAGTCAAGGGAGGAAAAAAAGGGGAAAAATTACAACAAAAAGATTTTTTTATCCAGTTAATCCAGTTTTCACCATGCCTGTTCAGTTCTGTTCAAATTTAGTTTCTTTTGTCTTTTATTTTATTTTTATACCTACGTTTGTTTTGTCTTTTGAAATTTCTACTATCCACGGATTTTTATCCTTTTATTCCTGTTTACACAAATGCATTAATGCAGTCTTACAGTTTTAGTATGTCAGATGAAGTTTAAGGAGCTTTTGAGAGTTCAAAAAATGTAAATGTTTCCGTAAGTTTAGAAAGAAAGATATGTTTGCAGAAACCACATATCTATTTAAATCTGGATCTAATATATAACCATAGTTATGTAAATAAACATAAGCATAAACTAATATTTTGTTTAAGTTATTGCCAATTAGTTTTTCATTATTTATCTATTTCCATATTAGTTCATTTCTGTGTTTATTATTCATGTGTATGTCTTGTTATTTTAGTTCATTTCTTTCTGTTCAGACTTTTTGGATCTTCTGTTTGTGTCTTTAGTTTAATTCTCGTCTGCAGTTGGTCTTTAGTTTCAGCTCCTTCTGTGTAATTAGTCTCCTGTTCTCAGCCTCCACAGCTGTTTCTACTGATTAGACTCACCTGGTTCTTATTGATCGCTTCTCTTCTGTGTTTAATTGTCCAGGTTTTCATTGTGCGTCTCTGGGTTCTTATGTTTGTTTTCTTCTTTATTGATGTTGCTAATCATCATGTTTCTGCATTTTGATCCGACTCAAACCTCTCAAAACATGGCAGTTGAAGCATTTTTTGACTTTCTTACAGTTTATTTTGCTGAAGATTTATCTGCATGCTGCATCTTGACTTTATTTTCTACCTCACGGTTAAAAATGTTGGGAGTATTTCTCGTCCACCGCCCGCTTCAGGTGACCTCGCTGATTTCCTGTCAGGTTTAATTCTTGAATTTGGCTCGGTCATTGTAAAACTCTCAGAAGACATTCCTTTGTTGATTTGGATGTATTTTTTTTTTTGTCTTGGTTGTCTCCTGAAAAATTAAATCTCTGTTCCTCTGCATGTTTTTATCAGATACATTAATCAAATCTGACTTGGATTTGTAACTATTTACAATCTTGTCCTCTTTTATACCTCTGAAGAAAAGAAACATAGAAAAGACTCCTCAGTCCAGATCTACAGAGAACAGAGCATACTGTTGTCTTTTATATAACACAAGTGTTACTGCCAGGTACTTGGCAGTCTATTGGACCATTTTCTGGATCGCCTTTTTCTCTTCTTGTCATTTGGAGACAAACGTCCAGGTTTTGTAATATCACTATTCCGCCATATTTTTCTCCAGTTTCCTTTACATACTCTGTATAAAATGTAACAAACATTTTTGTCTCACTCATTTACTTGAAGCTAAACTAAATTCTTTATGTTTTAGGTCAGTTAGTGTCTAAAATTATTTATTTTTTCTAAATGTCAGAATAACAAGATACTTTTTTCCCGCTTTCGTCTGCATTTGCCAAAACCAAGATGATTATGTCATGGCTTTTCTAAATTTCTGATGGATTTCTGGGGTAAATGGAGGCACAGGCACCAACAGGACTGGATGTTAGGAGAAAGCAAGTACCCCAAAAGCAACATCAAACATCAAATTACTCTTTGCACAGGCACATAAACCTCATATTTGGATGTGACCATACTAAACTCAATGGCTGTAATGACCATAGCTTTCCTGTTAGAAAAAACAGGGAAGCTTTTAAACCTAAGAACACTTAGCCGACCGTGAAGCAAAGGGTCTGACAGCATCATGTTGTAGGGATGTTGATTTGCAGGAGTCAATAATGCGCTTTACAAAACAGAAGATGCCATGAGGAAAACTTCTTACATTCAAAAAATCAAGTTACACCACAAGATGATTGCATGAAACTTAAAGACCAAATGCACAGGGGTCTTACAGATGGATAATGAAAAATATAGGGTACAAGCTTATG
>NW_015116078.1:47315-48211 GCF_001443285.1 Poecilia latipinna
GTTAATAAGGGTTATCAAAAATAAAACAGACATGATTCTGGAACCTTCTCTCTTGCATCATATAAGTTCTTATCAAAATAAAACAGACAGCATTCTGGAACATTCTCATTCTGGAACATTCTCTTTTGCATCATATAAATCAAGTTCTTATCAAAATAAAACAGACAGCATTCTGGAACATTCTCATTCTGGAACATTCTCTCTTGCATCACAATAAATTAAGTTCTTATCAATGTAAAACAGACAATGTTCTGGAATATTCTCTCTCTCTTGCATCATATTAAATTAAGTTATCAATGTAAAACAGACAATGTTCTGGAATATTCTCTCTCTCTTGCATCATATAAGTTCTTATCAATAATAAAACAGGCAGCATTCTGGAATATTCTCTCTCTTGCATCATATTAAATTAAGTTATCAATGTAAAACAGACAATGTTCTGGAATATTCTCTCTCTCTCTTGCATCATAGAATTTCTTATCAATAATAAAACAGGCAGCATTCTGGAACCTTCTCTCTTGCATCATATAAAATCAAGTTCTTATCAATGTAAAGCAGGCAGCATTCTGGAACCTTCTCTTTTATATCAAATGGTTAATAGGGGGTCAGGCCCTCTTTGTGACTTTTGACCCAGTTATACCAATGCAAATTTTCTGATGCAACTCCTCCTCACACAGATAGACTCCACCCCCAACCGCTTTTATCTTCCTGCTCCTGGCAGATGCCCCAGCCCACTTTTATGAGCTTCTGTTTGAATCAGCCAATAGAGATAAAGGGGTGGGATTTCTGTTTTTCTGCTTTAAATAATTTTCGGAGGCCCTGTCATTCTACTTGTTGCATTTGGTAGAGGAAGATCCACTTTGCTCTGACAGAAAAAAAAAAAAAATAAAAAAAAT
>NW_015116079.1:0-18305 GCF_001443285.1 Poecilia latipinna
GGATGGATGGATGGATGGATGGATGGATGGATGGATGGATCCCTCAATGGAATATATACTAGTTAGTCCCAGTGACCGTTTCAGTCATGGTTTTTGCCCATGTGCTTTCTGGGTAAAAATCAATTGAGAAACACGCACCCCAATTACACTTAGGCTGATTGTATTCATTCTACTTTGGTAACTTCTGAAGCCAGTTGTTTGAAGTGGATTTTATTCATCAGAAAAAGGGGACGTTAAACATAAATATATGTCAGCCCTTTCCTCATAAATATCCTGTATCATTTTACTTGCACTTAATAATTATGCAGTATCTTTATATTGTTCTATTACAGAAAAAGTTTGTGATTTTAACATGACAACATGTGAATAAAACGTCAGGGTGTCTTTGAAAGGCACTGTAGACTGGGCCAACTGACTGAATTTCATCCTCTGTTTAACATTTGCTGCTCTATCCAGAGATATTTCTGAATTTACATGACCACATTTTGAGACATATAGGTCATCACACAACTATGTTTTAAAGTTTCATTATAACTCAACTTCTCTAAACCTGCCTGGAGTTTTATATGCTGTGGAAAATTGGCTTCTTAATCCATTGAATTCTCATGAGATCTTTAGTAGGAAAAGTATAAAAGAGCCTAACACTCGGTTTAAGTGAGAGAAAAATTAGAGTGTGAACACATAGGAAAAAAAAAAAAAAGTGGGGCAGAGGGGACATTACACATAGAACCAACATTTCCTATCTGTGTGACAGAGCCGAACAACAGAGAAAGCAAAGATCTTCCAAGTTGTTTCCTCGGAAAGTAATTGAACTTGGATGGGATTATGAAGCCAGCTGGTCCCGGGCAGTTCAAAGCTGCCTGTTTTACATTATTTACCAACATCAAATTATTTTCCATAATTAGATTTTTTCCAGAACTGCAATGGGAATCCTTCCAGCCTGCATGAAGTTGAATAAATGTATTACATGCTGAAAAGAGGAGGGTCAGTTTTGTGTGAAAAGTGTACACTCTGTAACAGAGTGGAGCTGCTGCTTGTTATGAAGCTGTTTTGTTTTTGTTTTTGTCTCGACAGTTTTGAAAACACACAGATCACGTGAATTATATATTTTATTTGTTCCTTTACACGTTTCCTCATCTTGCATGCTGGTATGGTTTTGTTATAAAATATTTTACATCAATATGTCGTTTAGCAATTAAAAAAAGTACTAGTGGTGTTAAAAATATTGATGTCCTGCAAGTACAAATTTGCATCATACTGGAGCTAACAATCAGATAAAAGATAATAAAATTAAAACTTTTAAGTTCTCTAAAATTTGAGCCTGTATGACCTACACAGAGCAGATTCTTCACATGGTGAATAAAAGTGGCTTGTCTGTTAAGTAGCTAGGTCTTCTAGTCATTGGCTAGGTCACCAAACAGAAGACCTGACTAATTAGTTAGTGAATATTAACTGGTTGTTAATATTCAACCAGTTAATATCATTAACATAATTAGCATCTTAAGATGACATAATGGCAGTGTAATAGTCTCACAATGATAATAGAAACAAAGGAACATCAAAAACAGACTTTTCCAGATTTTTAACAGATGAGGTCAAATATCTTGGACATTACCTCACTAGTGATCTCTCTGACAATAGAGACTCCGAGAGGCAGTGATGCAAACTTTACAGGCAGACAAATGTATCCCCATAAGTTTTACATGTGCTCCAGAAATGTTAAAATTGCTTTGTTCAAAACTTTTTGCTCACCTTCATATGCAGTCCATCTTTGGCGCAACTATAAAAACAACAGCATTCAGGGTTCGACAGTGCCACACAATTCTTCTTTGAGAATATTCTTGAGACTCCCAAGGCACAGTAGTGCGAGTGAGATGTGTTTGCGAACTGAGGTGTTAGATCTGTGTAGCTGATATCAGGCATTGTGTCTACACACTTCTGTGTAGAGTCATGAATCAGCACAACTGCATTATACAAGTCCTGGTCTGTCCTAAGATTACCTGAGATAAGTATAACTCTAAAATGTGGATGCACTAGCGCTCCTGCCTGTTTTTTTTTTTTTGTTTGTTTGTTTGTTTGTTTGTTTTTTTTGATGAGGTACCCATAAGGGCAGAACTTCGACTCGGCAGGAAATTTAATGTTGTTGATTGTTGAGTCAATGTTGCATGACTGTGTTTTTGTGTTTAATGATGCAAAGCACTTTGAAATGCCTTGCTCCTGAAATGTGCTAAACAAATAAAATTTGACTGATTGATTGATATGTCTAAATAATCTGTGACGTAACCTTTTTATTATTAGCATTATATCTTTATTTTCCCCTTTTTATTTCTACAAAATAAAAATAAAAATGCACAAAACTCTGTGCATTTATTAAAGCTCGAATGGATATACGAGTGAAAAATAAGCATGTTTATTTTTAAAATTGAACTTGAGAATCTTACACTGACAAAGTGCAGGCAGACTGTGAAATACTAAACCCTAACTGCCTTAATTTATTCATTCATTTTTTGTGTTTTTGCAGAAGCTAAATTTAGTGGAGAGTGCTACATTGCATATACAGTTATTAAAATGTAGGTATTTAGGTTGGAAAATTTCTGAAATTAGACATACATGCTCATAACTCCTAACATACACCATGTAATGACATGAATGACACAAATTATCCCTTTATTATGGGACTTGCCATGCAGAGAGGGGTCATATGTTTGGCAGCAACTTTTAATTTAGTCTTTAAAGTTTATACGCAAACACATCCCTGGGCAAGTTTAAGGACTTTAGTAAGTAGGACAAGTAGGTGGTTCTGTAAGGGTTGGTATCTCTCAAAAGTCCAAGGAAGTAGAAGAGGTGAACCAGCGACAGGGTCAAGGGCTTAACAATACACATGGGGAGCAAAGCCCAGATTGCTGGTTCTGATAAAATGATATCATAATACAAACTCAACTGCAACTGTGAGTTATGGCTAATTGGCAGTGGATGTAGGATATCTGGGTGAAATTCAGTGAATGCTCTGGACGAACCCACCCGTATCATAAGGACAGCTTTCCTGATGTCACGGACGCCGTCGTAGACCAAACGAGATGCATCAATGAATTCGTTCTCCTCAAAGGGCTGTGGGGGATTTGTGCTCAGCGCCTCGATCGCTACTTCCACCTGTTCAGCAAAACGTGGCATCACTGCAGAAGAAAAAGGCAAAAGGAAATGTGGTAATTGTCATCTGCTTCTTTGAATTATAACAAAAGTGCTTATAAGTAAGCGCCTTCATAAGTAAAACTATTCCTTTCAAAAACAGCTCGGTGCCTGGTCTCATAGTGTAATTGTGTGCATCTATGACTAAATAGAGAGATAAGTATGTGAGCTAATGTGAGGGTCCAGGCTGTCAAATCATAATGTCAGTGAAAGGAAACATTCATCAAAGTCCTTTTGAGCCAAACAAAAGCCCTAAAAAAAACCCTATTGACCACAAAAAGGGCTGGTTTTGTTCTGAGCATAAACTGCTGGGAGTTGATGGAGGAGCTTTATGCTCTTTGTGTGTTTCTGCTGAATTGTGATGAAACTGAATTGTGATGAAGCACTTAATATTCAGGAATATTGACTTTATGTTTCAATATTTAGCAGGCCGCCTTTCTATAAGATCTTCTGGCGAGATTAATAATTGTGAGGCAGAAAAAACTAATCATAACATTAGCAGCCATTTACAGAGGTAGACGGTAATCAGACAGGAAAGATTCTCACATATTCTTTACAACCGAGGGCTTTTTCAAACTATAAATGCTTGCAACAGCAATACAAACTTTAAATGTGATTCTAGTGTACATGTAATTTGTTATGAAATCCTCATTCTGCACATATTTCAGTACAAAAATGACAAGGAAGGATGGAGAAAAAACAGCTCATTTTGTGAAAAAAAAAAAAAAAGATTTATTGTTTACTTCGAAAAAATAAGCAGCAAATATGTATGATTAAAGATTGATTTAGCTTTCCAAGAGCGAATACCTGGATTGATTTAAAAGAACATCGCTTTTGGAGGGAAAAACAAATTTAATGAGGACAGATGGATGATAAAAAGGAAAATATGGGGAAAGAGCAATAAGGTACTGCAGCTTGGCTTGTGGACTCTCACCTAAAAGCCAACTGTGTGGTTTCATTATTATGCTCCACATTATCCTGCTCACTTACATACAAAGCAAGCAAGATCAATTTCCCCACTTGCACTAAAGGTGTATCCGCAATGTACCTATTTGTTTGATGTAAAATATACTCTATATTTCACTAAACATAAAAAGCAATACAAAAAAAAAATCTGTGCCTTTTTCTTTTCACTTTTAATTCAGTTTAATCCACTTACTGCAGAAGCGTAAAATAGGCTTTTGGGAATTGCTGGGAAGGCGATTTAAATAGAAATATTTAAATGTTCTCCGAGCTCTTAATGAGCAAAGTTGCTGGTAAGAAGCAATTTCACTCATTCCAGTTGAAAAATGATGAAGGGAATTAAATGTGACCGTGTAGAAATGGATTTTTTTCACCCGCCAGGCTTAAATGTAGTTAAACTGAGAAGTTATGGAAGTACAATGAGTGCGTGAAAACTTCAAAGCAGAGGCCATATGCCCTGGTGACGTGCTTAACGAGATGTACGGAGCACAGTCTCAACCTTTTTTGATGCATAAACCTTAATTTCACATCCAAAAAGCCCAATTTAAACACAATATTATGACGGCTAAAAGCAAATAATGTTACAAATGAAGCTAAGAGACGAGCAATAATCTGTAATATACGGGCCGGTTCAAAATCTTCCCAAAAACGAATGACTAAGTTGTGTTAAATTGGATATGTTGAGTAGTTGCGAATTGTGGCTATATCATCAAACTGAATCAAATTAAATCGCAATATTCAAGTTACTCTCTTTTTTTTATAAAACTACTTTAAGGGTAGAACATTGTAAATGATAAGACTTAAGGTGATGGATTTTCTTTGGCTGAATCTTACATGAAATATTTGTGTTGCTAAGGGATTTCTTGAATGTTGTGACGAATGACAAAAAAATTTACTTTAGACTTAACTAAAGTCTGCACACGTCTGCGCAAAGAAAAATACTTAAGATCGTGTACATGTACTCTGTGTCACACAGTAAACTGCTTGGCAGGAAACAGTGTTCACATCAGACTGCTTTGAATGCAACACCAAGCTGATAAGGCTGGGAGTCATGCAACCAGTAGCAAGGACGCGCATCAGTCAAACCGCCACTTTGTGCAGCACTTACAGTCATGCTGGCGGAAAAGAAGGCGCCCAAATGGCTCATAAAACTTACTCGTATCCACTGGGATTGTGGGAAATAAAGGGATTTGTCATGAAAAATGTAGGCAATCGATACTTTCGACTATGAAATGTCAACCATTTCATAGTCTCCTTGCCTCATACAATATGCACAGTAGGTGTGACTACGAGGGAGACTTAAGAGTGTTTTGACTTATCAATGGTAGTACAATGGGTTACGAAAATACAGGAATAACACAAATATAAGACTGTAAGAACAATACAAATACAAGACTTAGTTTTGTACCACCCTGCCAGTGGATTTGCCTAAGTTGGTATGAAATGTTACATCTGAAGCAGAACATGTATGAATCTGTGTCTGCAATGAGCAGTAAATAATTTGAAGGGATTCTGGTGGCCCCTGTGGTCCACAGCTGCTGCATACTTTGTTAAAAGCTTCCTGTTAACTTCAATAATTCCCTGCAGCCATCTGAAGACAGCAGGACCCATTTGTTGACAAATCTACATCGTCTAAAATGAAAAGAACGGCCCCAGAGCTCTTTGCCATTACACAAGACCATCTACTGTGTTTACCTTTTCTCAAATTTCTTGCAAATCACTGCTGGCTCTCATTCCATTTAGTACTTAAGGCATAAATGTGTCACATTATAGGATTGTTTTAGCTGTTTTTTTGAGTAGAAAAGCCTTTGAGAAAGCAGGACCTATGTGACTATACAAACCAAGATGCGTTTTGAAGTAGTTGTATCTTCATAGCAGAGCATTTTCTTCCAGTTGCACGTGCCTTACAATATCACAAAAAACATGGTTTACTTGAGAAGATTCTCTATATTTCAGAAGCTTTTGCCATTATGCATCAGTGCGGTTGGCACAGATGTTACAGGGCAATAATATTAAGGATGTGACTCATCTGCAGTATGAGACTGTTTGCACAGTTTGGTTTCTGGTATCTTTATAATTTACAAATTCAACGATTAAAAACTCCCCATCTCTAACGACAGTGTAGCGATGTCTTTATTAGCCTAATGAGCACATCCGCTTCCAAATCTGCTGAATGTCAAACCCAAACAGGAAATCCAGGCACGTGAATCTCAGATTTGCCTCAACAGAAGTCAATCGGGAAATGTCATGGGACCGCCCTCCCAATCAGATAGCCAGAAATAATCTGCAAGACAGGAAAAACAAAAACTCCCATACAGTGAAGCTGGACAGGAGAGGAAAGAGCATAGGAAGTGTTGAACACTTAAACTGTTGTAACAAATGTGGCCACAGGGCTTACAACAGCAGTTTACAATTTATCTAAGCCTGTAGGAAACAGTTTGCCGTCATTAGCTTCCTTTACTGTGCTCACATTAAAGTCCAGCCAGAACAACTCTTCCCTCATTTGCTGCCTGTATCGTTTTACTGTGGAGTCATAAAACATGAAAAAAGTACACAAAAGCAGAAATCATTTCCAAGTATTATCCAGAGATCGATCCTACCTTAATTATCAATCTGGCTATACATTGCGTTTGACTTTTACAGAGGATAACTGTGATAGCTAACTTGTTCGTCATGTGATAACATTTTATTAATCCAGTTGAAAATAGTGAGCGGAGTGCATTATAGTGAATCCAGAATAGCTCCAGATATGACTGATGTATACACCTCTGAGAAGAAGAAGGGTGGTTCGTGGGGTGAGAGAAAATTGCTGAAGAAATGTATCTGGTTCTAAAAATGTATCAGGAAGGCATAAGAATACTCAATGCAGATTGACGTGTATTGAACTGTATAGCAGCAGAACGGCAAAGGTGGAAATTGTATTCTCAGACGGCTTTAGCTCCTTTTTTTTTTTTGGCAGAATAATACTCCCTGCTGCAAATCAAAAATAGTTCAGGAATTGCTTGAGGAGCAGAACAATGAGTTTGAGGTGTTGACCTGACCTCTAAATTCCCCAGATCTCAGTCCAATCAACCATTTGTTATTATCTGTGGGACAAACAAGTCAAACCACAGAGGCAGCACCTTGCAACTCACAGGAGTTAAAAGATCTGTGACTAATGTTTGGTCCCAGATACCACAAAGCACCTTTAGGGTTCTAATGCCGGGTCCCCAACGCCCAGGGTGTATTGATGTCAGGCTACTTGGTAAAACAATAAATATATACAGTAATTTCCACCGTATGATGAACAGAGTGGCTTTAGTTTGAAACTAGCAAGCATCAATTTGTTTCTGTTGGTTTGATTGGCAAGTAACAAGATAGGCAGTCAAAGGGAGCAGGGAGAAAAGCATGTGAGCCACATGGATGAATCAGTTTATAGGCTGACCCAGAGGAGAGTTGTTTATTTTGTGCTAATACAGTTAATTCCCTTCCTACTCCAGCACACCAAAAATTACATTAGAGAGCAAGTCTGATGTGTGTGCAAAACGTGGAGGACCCTTGGTCCAGTGGAAAGTGTTTTGCCATTTTTTCCCCCCACAGGCATGGAAATGGAATAAAAATTTGGCAGTTATACGGCATTGTAAAATACAAAAAACAAAAAACAACAACTTCCAGATCTTGATCTTTTCTGCTTCATGCCTCTCAAGCGGCAAGAGAAGCCAACTCGGATTCTGCAAAACCAGTATGCTGTTTTGCTCTCTGCACACCACAATCACAAAAATGTGTCATTTTTCATTTGAATCTTTGACCTAACAGCTCCAAAGACCTTCGGTCTAACCACAAACCTCATGCTTATGTAACACTGACTGGGTGAAAACTAACAAAAATCCTCCTTTCGGTCTCTATCTGGTCTTCTCTCCCACAGTGTAATCTTGGTTAAAATGTTTTTGCAACATTCTCATTCTGCCCCGCTCGTCTCATAGTAATTTCCTCATCAGCGCTCTCTTCTAACTCCCGCCTCTATTTACACACTGATTAAGGGACCTTCGCTCTTCTCCTTTCAAGCTTGGAGTTTGCTATCTAGTTGTCATTTTGGATAATACCTCTTTTCCCATCACTGTAACAATGGACGCAGATTTAAAAAGTGACTCAGCCAGCTGTGTTTTTCACACATATGGACCAAATAAGGAGGCCACTTGGTGTATTCAGAAAGCACACGTTGTTCTCCCTGTTTCTAGTTACTGTCTAAATATTGCAGGATTATTTCTGGCTTTAAGCTTTTGGTATAGAAGTCACATAATTTTTAACCAAAAAGTATGGCCCAATTTGTTGAGTTAGAGAAAAGATTATTAGTTGACTCATTATTCTTCACAAATTGCCATTTTGCACAATTCAACTTTCTCATCAGACTACCCTAAAGCTCTTTTAAAAGTCAATGGTAAACAGATGATGTATAATATTTTCAACAGTAGTTTGTGTTAATAACTTTGTTTACGTTACAGAATGAGCCTTTTAGCTGCTAAGTAGCTGGTTACAGAGTCAACATTCCAATACTGACCAAAAATATGTCAGTCAATATTTTATGCATTGTTGTTTAGTATGAATTGTTATCAAGATTTTAGTGTGTATCAATACTAGGTAAAATCCTGCAAAGGAGGTGTGTAAAGGAATATTAAAATCAAGTTTCTGTATGTAAATTGGTTTTAGAGCCAAGTTTCAGTAAATTTTCGGTACGCTTCACTTAAGAGAAACAAATGAAACTCTTAACCCAGTTACGTTAAATCAACCTGGGGCTGAAACGGTCCTTATTTGGCGTACACAACTGTTTCTAAATTGGGTTGTTTAACACTTTTGAAAGTGTAATTGCAAATAGTTTTGTCTAAGGTCAGTGAGGTGGATTTACTTATTAAGAATATAGGGGGAAAAAAACAACACTGTTTCTGTTAGCTATTATTTTAGAGGGAGAAAGTATGAAGTGTCTTTCCTCGTATCCCTTAAGTCCCGCCTGCATTTCCTTTTAGTGCAGTTGATCCACTGATTTACAGGCATGACATGTGGGAGGCACAATGACTGTAGCCTGGTTAAATCCCATTTTCTCCAGCCCAATGTAATAACAAGGAGCGACTCCTCCCTTGCTCAAATGGCATGGTGACAAAATATGGACCATATATCAGTTTTTAATCTTCTTTCTGCAGGCTTCACGTTAATGAGCAACTTAAAAAAAATTCTCTGTCTTTTTGAGGGGCTAGATTATTTGAAATACAGACTGTTATTCCAGGTAGGAAGGTGTAACAGAGAAGGAGGAGCATGACGGGGGTAAACTGTGAGAAGTCATAACCACTTTCCCATTAGGCTATTGATTTTTCAACCTCTCAAGGACACGCTTCTATCCCAGACCTGACTGTCCATCAGGAATCTATGGCAGAGCCTTGCACAGCACTCCTTGGCTGCCCGAGCTCTGCCTGAGCATAAATCTGACCAAGCTCAATGTGTGAAGGAGGAATGGGCAAATTGAGACAAGGTCAAAGGGCAAGTACTGCAGTTGTGGCGAGCGTAGTGTTGGTGTGGCAGCTGTCAGAAATGATAGGGAGGGAGTGGTGATTGGCATGAGTTGCCGTGGGCATAAACAGAGGAGTAATCAAACAGCACCAATAGACACCTCAAAAACTGGCAAATGTACAAACATATACATAGGGGCCAAAGGAAAAAAAAAGTTTGACATTTGCACAATAATCTGAAAAGGGATGAATGGGGAAAAGCATCAATGAATTCCACTAAAATCTCACTCAGATCGCTTAGTGAAATCTTTGGTGACAGCTATTGATTCTCTTGGTAGAGTCTAGTTAATTGGACTTGGTACTCTCTAAAAAAGTGTGCGGTCCTATATCCTTTTTCATTGTTCAGCAACACTTAATCATCTTTCCCCCCAGCTATAGATTTCTCCTTGACTGTGTTCAGATCCATAGACATCAGGTTCAGGGAAGGACTGAGGGGAGAGGAAGGCAAAAGTTCACCAGGATCAATAAGTGCTTTATGGTCCAGATAAGAAGTGCATGGTAGCACTTACACCCATCCCCACGCCCCACCCCACAAATACTACCACTAAGAGGCGAACAGGAATAACAACAGCTCTTCATCAAAGACAAATGTGAAGCCAATGAAACACTGGTCTAACACAACTGCTGGTTCCTGGACTTGACATCTCGATTGGTATCCAGAATCGTTAAAATTTAAGTGATATTTCTCCCTGAGGACATCTGACTGGTCTACTTTTTGCAACTGTCTAGACTGTATTATCCGAGTTCTGACCAAGCTGCTTAACGTGACCAAGCTGTTAAATATGCTCTAGATTAGTTTTTTTTTTTTTTTTTTTGCAGAAGAAATGTCACAATAAAAACAAACATTTAGGAATAAAAATCACTGTATACCAGTTTCAAAATAACAGATTCAATGCGGCAACTTCATATATAACCATACTTTGATTTTAAAGATAAGAAGTATTTGGCTAACTGTGCACAGTTCAAACATAAAAAATAACAGCTTTAGTGATAAGCATTAAATAATACTGTAGTCATGATGACGATCATTACTGCTATAATATAAAGTAAATAAAATTGTAATGTTTTGCATGACATTTTCTTCATTTAAGGTAAATGTGAGACTCTCTCCTAATCTTTGAGTGCATACAATTTTCTTACTTCACAGTATTTTAAGCAGCTGCATTAAAATTTTTCACAGCTTATAATTTCTAAATAATGGATACCCATGTATAAGTGCTTCAATGTGCAGACCCTCCTCTGTCAAAACTACAGTTATGAAAGTGAACTGTTACTCAAAATTTGAAAATGTGTTTTGAGACAAAATCTGAAATGTCTAATGGTTGGGAAGAAACTGTCCAATAGATCAAATGTGAATGAATCAATGAAGCTGTCAGGTTTGTGATAAGAACATTTTCTGCAGCCAAGGACAATATAAGTAAACCCAGAATTATTCCTGGTATTTTTCTTCATTTTGCCAAGACATCCCCCCACAAGTGTTGCCATTTTTCTATGGACATCCAAAATCTATCATTAACGATGACAACCGTGTGAACTCTCTCTGTTTCTAAGTATTTAAGAAGTCTGCCCCATTCTGCTACTTGGCAAGTTGCGAATGTGAGTTCAGCACCATCACACAGATTTGAAAATAGGGGAAATGTCATTGGTCCAATATACATTTCCTGTCCAAGACAGATGACTTGTCAGTGACAGGTGAGCATCACCATTTCAAAAACATGAACTGGTCTGAACTGCAGCAATGAAGCGGTTTTGTTGTCAAAAAAGTTGGATTGTCAGTCCACAGACATCATGCTAGCTGTGGCAACTGTCACTTTTTTTCAGAGAATCCTTGCTTTTGTGTCAAAATGTATGATCTATTTATTATGTTCTAACTCTGATAGTAATACCAAGTCTGAAATTTTAACATTTTGGACATTTTTGTGCTTCCTTATTTTAATCTTGGTAAAAAGTAAGTGTACATTTTTAAAATCCAGAATGAAGAAAATAGATTAAAACAGTCAATTACAAAGTCAAATTCTTTTTAGTTGGGTGGCATTTAACACATCAGAAGAGCACAAAGCAGAATTGCAAATCAAAAGTCAAATGATACATGCTTTAAAAATGTCTTTGCAAACAGAAATCTGAGAGGGATGGTATGCATTTTTATTCAACCTCCTTTACACTCATTTCTAAAGTTAAAATCCAGTGCAACCAACTCCCTTCTTGAATTCATCTTAATAATAGAGTCTTCCCGTGGGCACCCTTGTGTTATACAGCTATTCTGTGAACATCTCAGAGGTTTATTAAAGACCATTAGTGAACAAACAGTTTCATCAAGACTAAGGACACACTAGACAGATCAGGATAAAGTTGTAGAGCAGTTTATGCTCTGCAACCCTGTGAGTACCACAAAGTATTCACAGCACTTCTCTTTTTACGTATTTTGCTTTGTTATAGCTTTGGTTGAAATTGCAATAAATTAACCTCTTTAATCAAAATTGTACATACAAATGGTCCATTAGGACTGTGGACTTAGCTTAAGCTTTAAAGTCATGAAATGAGCAATGATGGCAGAAACTCCCCCCAGAAAATGTGCAACTGTAATTGCAGTGAAGGTAGTTCTTCATATTCACTTAGGAGGGTAATTATACATGCACAAAACACTTTAGATATTATTGGGAAAAAAAAAATAACATATTTTTTTAATATAACAACAATATGCACTGATTTGTGTTGGCTTATGACAAAGCTCCTACAAAAACACAAAAAAAGTTTTTGACTATTAATGACTTTGCAAGCATTTATATAACTTTTGGCTTCTGTTTCTCTTTATGAATCAGACTCCAAGCTGTTCTAATTTTCTAGTTGAACAAATTCTGCAACTGAACTAACAATTGAGCATAATTACAGCGTTGTAAAATACCTCATCTTTGTAGGGACATCAAGGTACGGTGTCAGACTAGTGGAGGAAAACCACTAAATCTCATTTAAACTCTTAAAACAAAAAAATAAATAAATAAATAAATAAAATACATGATGAACCGAAATCAATGGGGAACCAACATAATGGTGAATCATCAAGAGTTCTCCATTTGTTCTCGGTAATGCTGACATGATGCTTCTGCGCCACGCTGACTATTGAAACAAGATACATGCTCCCTTCAGGATTAATAGAACAGCAGCGTAATTATCAAGTCAGAGTGCTCAACAAGGTTATACAGTAGTTGCATAAAATTGACCTCAAGTGTTCATCAAATATTGCCATGAAATGCCATCAATTAATTACCTTAATCAATTAAACTGAATTATGCAGTAACAGATCACAATGCCCTTATATTGCCATATAACCAACAGTGTGAGTAGTTTATTATGGTGGAGCTGATCACCAGGAGAGGGGCGTTAGACAGATGGCTTTCTGAGCGCACGTGACTCAACGAATGCTGTTTGCGACTTATCAGCTAATAGGGAGGGGAGCAGATTGTGTCTCTCAATTATCCTGGCAGATGAAAGTAACGAGCGAAACAACAGATATACCGCCTTGCTAAATGGGCTCTAATGGGAGAGGTAGAAACTGGAGCGGGGATGATGGTAGAGAAAGGCGGGTGGAAAAAAAAAAAAAAAGTAGAACGGCGGGGGTTGGGGGTGGACAGAGCATAATGGCCTGTCAGAAGATGTTCTACTTTTTTTTTTTGGTATACAGGACGGATTGTGGTCAGATTTTATTCTTCTATACCGGTAATGGATAAATGACTTCTTTCCTTTCATCCTGTGGCTCTGTTTTGTCTCCTGTTTGTGACAGTACATTTTTAAAGGGCATGTTCAAGTATACTTTTAGGCAATTTGCACAGCTCTTGCAGAGAACAAAAATCTTTGTAAGAAAAACAAAATTCAATGCGTTTCTTCTCTGGTTGGTTAGTCTCTTTCTTGAATGAACATGATTATAAAACGCTATACATGACTGTACTAAGAAAATCATTAGTTTGCTTCTACATTTATAGAGCATGTATGTTTTGCAGGGCTATTATTTCACATTTAGAGTCACCAGTTTTAATGCGTACACCATTTTAGCTTTCTGTACAATGTAATAAAAAACAAACAAGAAAAAAAACCCTGTCATTTTTGCTTTTAACAGTAAAAAAATGCTTTCATTACATGTTAATCCTGTTAGGGGTGAGTGTGCACATCCATTTCAGCAGGCTGCAAACATTCTTATAGAAAATATTGCAAGCATTGCTATAGTCCATCTTCATCGATCACAGGCTCCCCCAAAAGTCCAATCAAATTCGCTCCTCTGCCCAGTGTTACCTTTTAATAAGGTTTTAGGCTGTGACAGATGATATTATTAAAAAAAATGCATGGGTGTAAAAACAGTGACATGTTATAGTTTTGGTAGATATGATATGCAGTCTTTCCTAAAAAAACACTTTTACGGTTTTTTAATCTAGATGTTCACAGGTTTTGACAGAATGTAGTCAAATATGGAGGGTTAAAAAGGACAAGATTAAATAAGTAAATAAATCATTAAATCATTAAATAAATGTAGAATGAAATAAATAAATGTTTAATTATATGCATAAATAATGTATTTAATATACAATTAATTTATTCAATTCGTCATTAAATTAGTAACATGCAAACTTATGAAAGTTGAAGCAAATAATTCTTTCCTGGTTCCTGTTCCCGTAGCATCACCATGACATAATTTTATCTTTCAAATTCGTCCCTTGAGGTTGAGAGGCATTGCTTTGGGTGGGGCTCACATTGATCCACTGAACTCCACTACTTTGGCCTCATTCTTTGAAAATCATGACATTAAGGATTCTGGTGAGCTTTCCTGTGAGATTTTACAATTAGTTGACAACACAGAAGCAGGAGATTGTTGTTCAGACTATGTGGCGGATGAAGTCAAAGAAGTGACTGAAGGGAAGCATCACGGCATATAAATTGCAAAATCTCTCCAATAAGGTCCAAAAGGAAGTTCATGAAAATCCTGTATTATACGGTTGTGATTTATAGAGAACAGACGGGGCTGGAGATGTAACAAAGCAGACATCCTGATGAAGCTTCACTTTTGGACCGTTGTATGAAAAAAAAAAAAATTAAGAACTAACTTCTTGATTCACTTAGTTATATTGATTCAACTAAAACTGTGGTTGGTGAGGCTTGGTTAAATCATGTAGTGTTATGAATTAGCAAGTTACAAAAAAACTTTAGGTTGTCTAAATTCATCTGATTTACTGCTTTTAAATCTAAACTGCTTGGTCAGTCCTGATTACCATTATTCAGACTTGGAGGTTTCTTCAGTGACTGAGATTAGTGAACCAACTATTTAAAATTAATTTGAAAAAAGAATCACTTAGTGCATTCAAAGGTAAAGCCATTCTGATTCAGCAGTTCTTATTTCCTCTGTTCTCCCATTTTGTTAAATTGGACACCAAAGATACAATTTTTCTTCCAGTAAGAGACTATATGTGAGGTTAGGACACATTAGACTGCTCTTCAGTCAGAAATCCATCTGAGCCTTTTAGTGTGAGCAAAACATCAGTTGAATAAATATAATACTTAAACAATTCAAATCATCTTTTAACCTAAGTGTATACTTCATACAGCGGTCTCCACGGCTCATTCTAAATGTGGTGAATTCTCAAAACAGAAAAGTCTGGCTTAAAGTACATTTTTCTACTTTACTTGTGACAGGAGGAATTTGTTCATTCTGTCTTGCCTACCACAGAGATAAACTTTAGTCTTCTAAAATAAGCCCTGACGCTGCAGAGAGAGAAAGAGAGAGAGAGAAAAAAATAACTGATGAAAAATGGACGAGCGCCAGAAATGGTAGAGGGGTTCACAAGTGGTGTCCAGCTTTTGTGTTAGAGCCAAGACACTAATCATAAATGTGGGGAACCGAGCATTCAGCCAGTAATGAAAGCTACAGTAGGTTTCAGAATATGAACCTTTGTGTGACTGTGGTGGGGGTTAGACTACTGTATTTGCCAAACGATTCATGGTAAAATATGCATTTATAAGACATGACTCAGCGATGGAGTGTGAAAATAATATGTTCAATTATGGCTTCTTATGCTACACCACTGTTGTGCACTAACCGGTTTCTGACAGGAGCTTGATGGACTCCAGCACGCGCTCGGTGTAGACCCCAGGTTCGTAGTTTTCCATCTCAGCGTTAATGATGTGGACCACACGGGCAGCTCGTCCACGAATGGCTCCAGCAGTTCGGTCGAGAGTGTCCACATCTCCCTCTTGCAGGGCAATTACACATTTGTTGACGTCCTCAAGGATGTGGTTCTCTGAAGAGAAAGAATGAAATTGGTTTGAATCAAACAAAAGAGACCATATACCTTCTTTATTTTTTTTCTTCTCCTTAGAAACACAAAAACTGTCTGATATCAAGATTGCCATGGATTTTTTGAGACATGTCGGGACATGGCATTAACACTGCAACTGTGAATTGCAAGTTATGCCACACATATCCGTCACTGCCACCAAAATCGATGAGAGTGCTGATCACAGAAATGACCAATTAAAGTCTAAATGTTCCCTAAATGTGAAAACAATTAAATGAAATTGTGACCACTCAAAAAAGTTATATATATTTTACACCTTTCATCCCAATACACGGATACTAAGCTTTAAAGATCTACTGATGTACCACAAAATTCTTTACATTTCCTTAACATTAAAGCAAAAGTTAAAATATATATATATACATATACACATTTAGCTGCAAAGAAATATAAAACACATTAAACAACAAAACAATTGATCAAATAGGAGATGCTTTGATATCAAAAAGGGAATCTAAAATTAACAAACTTTTATTCTAAATGTTCTCTTTCCTGACCATGAGTTATTCTACACTCTTTTCTTGTCTGTGATTTTGACTGATGAGTTAAAAAAATAGTAATAATGCATTTTCTTTACGTCTTAATCTGATTTTCAACATGACATTTTCAATGATAT
This sequence comes from Poecilia latipinna, assembly GCF_001443285.1. Lineage (NCBI taxonomy): Eukaryota > Metazoa > Chordata > Actinopteri > Cyprinodontiformes > Poeciliidae > Poecilia > Poecilia latipinna. The sequence continues at coordinate 16,641 of NW_015116079.1, forward strand.
TTAATCTTCACTCAGCTTAAGTAATTTTCAGTCCAACAAACTGAACAGGGAATTCACACTGTGTCGTCACACAGTAAGCAGATGAAAATATGTTGCTTTTTCTCCACAGGGATTTCTCCACATGTGCAAATTCTGCACCAGCAGTTCAGCTGCACCGGTCTGTGACCCATAACTCTTAAATGTTCTGTAAGCTCCCAGACAGTGAAACGCTTTGAGTACGATGTCCAGACGGGAAAATTCTTTTGGATTAATTTAGTTTCTTCCGTGATGTATTGTGTATGCTCATATGCACCAAGTCATCAAGTGAAAATGACAGAAGGCCTTCAGGTTTGTCCATCGCTGTTTTAAAAAGCCGGTCAAAGACAGAAAATATATGGCTAATGCGACTCCCTCCGTTCTAAATTCTTTTATTTTTGGTTTACGTTCATGAACGTGAAGAATGTCTGGCTTGTTGTCTGGCTATTTCTTAATGAGCAAAGTTTTGAAAAATCTTTTTTGATCTTCATAAACTCCACACAACGATCTGGAAATAATACTTGCCACTCTTTACCTGACACAGAGAGAAAGTCGTCTACAGATGTGATGTCATCCACTGCTTCAGTCAGAATGCGTACTTGCTTCTCCCACTGGTCCTTGAACACGTCCATGTTGTCCTGGGCCACCTTGCTTTGGGGCCGCGCGGCCAGAGTGAGCGCAGCATTTATAACCTGGAAAGGAAGACAAATCGTGTTGCATTAAACATGCATTTATATGGCGAAAATAAAACAATTTGTGTACATTACTAGTTCTCTTTGATTTAGGACATGTCTTAATGTATTATTAAACGTAAGTCTTTTTATTACTACAAAAAACAGCAGAAGTAATAATCCTGCAGTGCTCCATTTGAAACTCACAATCCACAGTCCATTATTTTCTAACAAAATAACCCTTAAAAGTAGATCATGTGGAACTTGTGAGATGGTTGGACATGCATGTTAAAAAAGAAAAAGAAAAACAAAACAGCACCGCTCCTATAGCCTCAACATGTACACTTGTAGTATATTCAGCCCTGTTAAATTGGAAAATCTTGAACTGAAATATGGAGCTCGATCTTGCAACATTTTCTGCTCTCACCGACTCTTAATAGACATCTTAGCCAACTTCGATTTATGTATGGGAGTCCGAAGTGTCACAGTTGTATCTATACGACTTGTAAATTATAGGTAAAGGCAAAAACAGGTCAGCCATCTGAATAAACCCAAAGTGAATGGCTTAAAAATATAATCCAGGATAATCATGGCTCAAAAGATTCAGATGAAGGTTAGAATGCAGTTTTGTGCAAAATGGATTTTAAGCCTCGCCACGAAAAAATTTATATATTCAATAGGATTTCTATTTTTTTTTTTTTTCCAGCAAACTGTCTTTCTTAATGTTTTCTAAACCTGTGTGGAACGAGGCGGCATGCATGAATGACAGCATTGTATATTCATAGAAGATTTGCTGAGAATTGTTTTCAGCTCCACATTATAGTCAATACTCTCGTTACTCTACTGCATTTAGTGGGACTGCATCAAGTTAAAGGGAGATTCTTTGGTGTCTTTCATTTAAATTGTATGTAAAAAAAAAAAAAAAAAAAAAAAAAAAAAAAATTTGAAAGGGGGAAAAAAATGGGGGCATAAAATTGGG
>NW_015116079.1:21456-46825 GCF_001443285.1 Poecilia latipinna
TTTCATTTTAATTTATTGTAAAAAAAAAAAAAAAAAAAAAAAAAAAAACATTGTGCAAGGTGAGAACCAGTCTGGCCTTAAATATGTGGTAAAATCAAGACTAATACTGTAAGCAAATGACTCAGTGCAACCACCTGCTCTGAAACAAATAATAATAATGAATGTTGTCATATATTGTACCACTTTTAAATGTAGTCAAACATAAAGTAGTAATCATTCATTCATTGAAAATCCTAAACTTTTTCAAATTTTATAGTATTGCTATCTGCTAATCTTGTGCTACCTAAAACTCTATTCTTTTTCACTTTTAAATTATCATAATAACTAAACAAATTTAATCACACTAAGGCTGTCATGCCACTTACAGCATGCACTCAAAACCCGACATTCAGCAATACTCAACGACATTTAATTTTCACGTTAGAAAAATCTAAAGTCGTTTAAATAGCAGAAATAACAGACATTTAGAAAACAAAATAATCAGAAAATCCCAAAGGAGATCTGACACTGCTGTGTCAATCTGAGAAAATGATTTTGGTACAAAGAGCTGTGAAGGCTTCAGCGCCTGACGAGGACTGCAGCCCATCTGCAAGGCCATCTTGTGCCACGGAAAACAACTGCCTACATGCTATTTACTGCTTAAAAGTGATTTTCTCTGACAATTTCGAGACATGGCCTCGAATCCTCCCACTCATGCCTGAGGTCTGAAACTGCTGGGGCTTCAGTGGTAGATGCAGGCGGGAGTAGGGAGGGGGCTCTGGACTTGTGCTCCAAGAGATTCCTTCTTGGCATTCTAACCAGAGCAAGCCATTGAAGTTTGTTGCAAATCTCTGTGAACTCCTCGGCCTTTTATTGGCTCAAAGCCTCAGTCCTTCACCAATAACTAATGCCTTGGTCCCCAACAACTCAATCCAACCTAATTATTATACAAAACGTGGAGAGAACGATGCTGTATTCAAGAGAACTAGGAGATACGGGACAGATGATGCAATGTGTTTGTTTCAAAAGTCAGACTGACGACTGACTTGACTTGAAGGTTATGTATTTTAAAAGACATGTGACAACCTCAGTTCAGGTTGTGGATTGCTACTAAAACTGTTTTAATCCAAAAACAAAACAAACAGTGAAGTACAATACGATACTTTTTAAATTAAATGACAGATCAAACACAGTGAGTATATCATCACAGTGCACAAAATGTAACCATTGTCAATATCAAATGCTACATTTTTCACACAGATCGACATAATGAACTTTTTTTTAGTTCTGCCAAATCTTCAAAATAGCCTTTGTTTAGTTTACCTTGGTACCCCCAGGCAACCACAGTTTCCTTGAATAACACACAGCAAATTGTCATAATTGGTTACTTTGGTAAAGTTTAAGACCATTTTAACAAAGAGAAAGGCTTAAAGAACTTAAACTGTGACCTAATTCGCAGCACTTGTCTCTATAAACACTATAATTAAGAAACTGCAGAGAAATTGAATAATGATCAAATAATTAAGAGTCAGTATTAACTAGCTAAGCTGTTGATTTTTTTTTGTTTAGTGCTCTTCTGTGTATCTTCTGTTTCAATATATTTTAACATAAATCTTCTTAAAAGAGACATTTTCTCTAGGATGTGGCAGCAGCTGAGTTTAAGACAGTGCTATATGTCGAAGAATAAGGAACTTGGACTAAACTGACTCAGAACAGATGAGGGGGAAAAAAAATCACTCTTTGTTCCACTTCTTCTTTGTTCCTCTTTCCCCAGTCACAAAGTCTGAGTCGATTATGTTTTTTAATCCGTCTCTGTTGAGCGTGTCGAAGGGGTATCAGGAGAAAATTCTTTCCCAAGTTTTCAGAGTTAGTGGGTTATAGAGGGTGTACATAGCGGAAAATGAACATTAAAGTCTGAATCTTAACTTCAGCTTTTCTTCTCTATTTCCACTTTTCATTCTGCCTTATGTCCCATGTGAAAATGATTACCCTAAACCTAGGAAATAATGGACCAGTTTTAACATCACTGTTTGTCTGTATTCTGAGAAATGAAAATTATAATTAAATTATATTCGTTGAATTCTGCATACTGTGACTTTTTTTCTGCCATTTCAAGTTGTTCCATTTTGTATAAAAAAAAACAATCCAAAGCTAATCTTTTGAGATCAATAGAAAATGGCTAAAAACCAAAATAAATAAATAAATAAATAAATAAAAATAAAAATAAATAAAATAAAAAATGTTGGCCACGCCATGTATCCAGCTTGCATTTAAACTATTTTTCCAAGCATTTACCTGTGGACATAGGCTGTCAATTTGGGTGGCTGCCATCCGTACCAACTTCACACCCTCTTCATTGTTGGAGATGGAGCAAGCCAAGTTGGCCACCTGAATAAAGCAAGCAAAAAATGAAAAAACATGGTTACATTAAAATGAACCTGGAAACATCAGTTACTCTACGGTATAAATAAAGCTTAAAATTTAAACTGGAAAACAAATGACAAGTATAGGCAAACTAAAAAACACCAGATGTTTATAGCACTGCTCTCAGACTGCAGGCTTACTGGTGGTTCTGAGAGTTTCTAGAAGTAAAATTATTATTGCTTTAGTTTTCAGGATTCTCCTGCGAAACCAGACCCCAGTATTAGTCTGTGTCTACTTTAAAGACTTGGCTTTAAAACTTTCCTTTTTGATTAAGGTTCTGGTTAAGAGTGACTTAGGTTATCCTGAAAAAATCTCAGTGGTTATGCTGCTGTAGGTTCAGGCTCCTTGGGGACAAACTGACCCCTTATCCACCTCATTCAGCTACATTCCCCTCCTTAATGTTGTTATTTCATCATTTTACTTAACACACTCTGTTTTTTTTCTCTTCTTGCAAGCTACATCTAGTCTGGTCTTCTGTTTAGCTGTGAGACCTTCCTGGAGTCGGGCATTGGCTGAGCTACTGCTGCCAAAAACTTATAGATGACACACTTGGTCCCGTCTTTCACTGGTTAACCATGTCTCTCTCTAAGATACGGCAACTGGATGAGCTTTTACTGTGACAAACTGTCTGTGCTCTCTTCCAACCTATAGAAAACTGTCTCAGACCTCATCTGCAAAGCTCCGTCTCTCTCATCAACGAAGCCATAAAAAAAAAAATATTACCCCCATTAACTTTAGTCTTACATAAAAAGTTCTTCTGAACTGTGATTCTCTGCGTGTATGTGTATGTGTGCATGCATGCTCTGTCTTCTCGAACCCCCAGTGGGTCATGCCAGATGGCCGTTCATACCAAGCCAGGTTCTACTGGAGGTTTCAATCTGTTAAGGGGAAGTTTTTCCTTTTGCTACATGCATGGCCAGTAGAAGGGATTGCTGTGACTTCACCAACACATAGCGAGAGACTGACAACGGCTGCCACATGCTCATCCAGGAAGAGTGAATGCTGAAAGTCAGTGTGTTTGGTTCCCTTATTTACAAAACTTACAAGAGTCGTTGTTTCATTTCTGATCTTTCTAACATTACTGTTGTAAACACTGACTGATGACTTTTTGAGTTAGTACAGGGAAATTATAAGAAAGAAGAAAGCATTGAACAGGTTGCAAATAAATAACTGAATTTATTTGGATCCAAAATGACTGGATTCAAGCAACATGAAAAGTGAAACCAGAAGTCATTAAGATAACATTTGCAACACTGCTCTGATGATAAGAAAGCATAACTAAATAATTGAGGAGTTTTGTTAGTGGTTGCCTAATTTCATAATTAAGGTGCTAATTGGGTTTTATGAACAACAACAACAACAACAACAAAACAAATCTTTCTTTCTCTCTTAAATAAGTTTACAGATAAAATGTTTTCCATCAGACCGTTGACTTCCTGAAAATACATGTCAGCTTATCTGAGTTGATATTTTAATTCCTTAGTTCATTTTGGTGCATTAACTAAACACAGTAGTTAACAGTTCACTTGCTCTAAACTCATTAAATGTATTTCGGAGAATTTAAAGACTGTGTAATATGGACTCTGGATGCAATATACCATACAGAGCTGGCTGGTTAAATTTACAAAGTAAAGTACGTCAGAGGTGCAAAATGGAATATTTAAAATCACCACCTCTGAATCATTCACTTTTTATGACAAACAACAAACACACGCATGCACAAAGCTGATTTTCCTCATGGAGTTATTAAATTTCTCCACACCCTCACTGCACCTCATTGCTAATTTTAATAACTTTAAAACCCTTCAAAACCCAAATCTCATTCCCAAACAAATCAGATTTCAGCATGAACCTTTGGGCTTTGAGACTGAGCTGAACAGACGTGTGCCTGTTGGCAGCGAAAGGTGCCAGTCTGCATTAGCACTTCTAGCGCTCATGTCACTGTTTGAGAGAAAGTGAGGTAAATCAAATTTGTTTTAGAGGACTCTTGCTTAGAGCTCTGTCTCTTTACTCGTGACAGCAATGAGCACATTGATGGATTACAGTCCTTTATGTGAAGCAGGGTGTGCATGTAGGTGTGTGTGTGTGTGTGTGTGTGTGTGTGTGCGCTTAAAGTGGTGTTAGTGATAGAGTGGAAGTGTGTCATTGTGAGTTGGCGCCCCATAAATGTGATTGGATGTTTGCATTGGATTTCTTTGAGGACCATGAAAAGCATATTTTTCAACTTAAATGCTGTTGGTGATGTTATTATGGACTGAAGAGGTAATTCTCTAACATTTTTAAAACATTTTACAATTTTTAAATATATATAATTTTTCTTGTCTTTCCAAAGTGCATTTGAAATCAGGAAAATTTTGCGGATACCCAAAATTGTTATCCACTAAAGAACTGCTAGAGCTTCTGTCTTTTTGGGGTTTTTCCTAGTATCTCATAGAAATAATATTCTTCTTTTGCTCAAAAAATCATATTTTATGAGCAAATATTACACCTTTATCTCTTTTTGCTAAGTATTACATCTTTAATGATGAATAAACAACATTTCTGTTTGTGATGCAATTATTTTTGTTCTCATGCAACTTGGTGTAACTCTTGAACAAGTATCCTGAAATCACAATTAATATTTCCTTTGAAATAGTGTTTATGTTTCATTTTCTTGCACTTCCATTAAGAAGCAGGCATCCAAAAAAAAAAGAAAAAAAAAAATCTATGCATTTTCACATTCATCGCTGATTCAATTAGAATACAACAGCTCCACTTAACCAGCAGAAATCACATCTCTCTTCTCTGACTTTATCCTCTTAACATGCTTTCCCGTCTCCAGCTCTGCTCAGCCCTCTGACTGCTGCTGCGTCTCAGGAGGCAAAAGGGGCAAAGGGCTCTCTGGATCCTGGAACCATGCCCAACAGGCCCACTCCCACTCCCTGTTACCTAACACAGAGTGCAAGGCTGGGGCCAGAGATGCAAAATCTAGTCCAAACTACTAATTGCAATCATCTAAGGAAGCACTTCTCCTTTGGGTTTTAATTTCTCTCTCTTTTTTTTTTCTGACAAGGGTGAGAAAAACCAAGACGGAAGGTCTGAGAGTACACCCCGCAAGACTAATGCCGATATGGTCAAAGATACTGGAGCCGAATAAGGAATTCAAAGAGGCAGATGGAAGAGTGTGTGTGCGTGTGTGTTTTTGTGTGAGTGTGAGAAAAGGAGGAACAGAGAGAGATCCCTGCTGAATGGCCATTCTTCATTTTAGCCTAGAACAAAGAACTATCGATTCTGTCCTTTAGCTCTGCTGCGGATAATCACTTCAATTCTAATTTGATGACGGTTTCCATGGCACATAGAGAGATGGGTCTTCTTATGCTAGTCATTTAAATCACTGAAATGGAGCCGAGTAACTGGAAGACGCTCAGACAATGTCGGCTTTTTTTTTTTTTTTTTCTTCATTACTCCAGCTGGGGCATGGTTAAATTGGACTTCTTATGCGTCGTCTGGAGGCAAATATGATCATAAGACGTCGAGTAACATCTTAAAGCGGTCTGTCTTGTTCTCGCTTCGCAAGAAGCAAAGTTCACAATCGGCTGACCTCAAAGTGATTTCAATAATTCGAGTGCCTCCCTTCAAAGCACCAATTCTGCAGCCATTTCCAGCAGTTACACTAGAGAACATTTGCAAATGGAACCAATCCAAACGCTGCTGTTAGCCAAGGTTCCAGGTTCAACAGTTTGTCGGAGAGGAAAGCAAGAAGTAGAACTTCAATCGAAAAATAATGTGAAGGGATGGTTCACTGAAGAGGACATTGATGGTTACTGTATGGTAAATCAGTTATCTGTACTCTCAACTTGTTACTGGGAAGCCGTTTGTGAAGGGACATAAAATTCAGAGTTTTATTCATTTTTTCACTGAACACAGCTATAGAGCACTACTGCTTTTGGTTGCTCTTAGCAGAACACCTAAATAGCAGAATACATTTTGCAGGATGCAGAAACAAATACTGCAAGTATAGTAATGATTACCATGAAATAGTGACTACATACTTTGAACTAAATCTACAGAAAGTAATGAATTGTTGGGAAGTGAAACAAGAAGCATCGATGGGATTTGATATTATTACAAATAAAATCCTTGAACGTAAGTATGAGCTTTCTTTACTTTGGCATCCTGAATAATAAAAACAATGTGTTTAGTCATCAGATTAACCTAGTTGTAAGTCATTCTCATTTAGGTTCAGATTTCAGACAGGGCAGGGGGAGAATTAATCAGAGACGAAACCAGGACAAGAATAAAACTACAGATGAAGGATAAATACAAGAAGTCATCTCTTCAATTGTGGAAAAAGCAAACATGGAAGAATGTGTACTGGTAAGATGAGACCACGTTCACAACACCAGGTCAAGTGGAAAACTAACATTACCCTGAGCACGCCATCATCTCATGAAACATTGTTGTGGAAGCTACAGGGATGTATTTTCTTGAGGTGGAGCTACTTAGCAAAGAAATTATGCAAACGCTGACTATGCATGTGCAAACTTGTTAGATACCAAATAACAAAATTGTTCCTGTAATTGTAGCGAAAGGTAATTTAACAAACTATTGCCTCAGTGGGAGGAACAGAAAGAATGGCAGACTTTTCAGAGATATGCTCATTAAAAACACAAAAACTGCCAAAATGCAGTACTCTGAGTTGGTCTAGTAATAAAATGAAGGTGGTGGCTATAATATGATGACATTTGAAAGAACTCTATCTGCATAGTAGTGCCAGCCCTTGCAGGAGCACTAGCATTTGTTTTAGTCACATGCTGTTAGCTCCAAATGGCCACAACTGTACATTCACAGTATGGACTGGAAGAGACTGAAGGTGGAGATGCATGACATTAGGTAACACATGCAGTCAAGGTTGTGTAAGGTTCAAGTCCATCGGGAACGCCAGGCAGCGGGAGCTCACGACCTGCTGTAAAATGACTGTGAACCACAACTTTGAAAATCAATCCCCATTAAAGAGTGAAGTGCTTATTGCCTCGGGAGGAATGCCCACCGGGCTTGCTGCGACATCAAAGCAATGTCAAACCTTCTGGCATATTAAAACAAGAAAAGTGTGAAAAAACAAGAACAAAGGCAATGGATTTCCAACCATGTTCAGACTGATATTAGCTGAAGGGCTCGCTCCAGACTTAAAACATGCTCTGATAAACATTACCCTTTCTAAATTTTAAGTTTTCACTTGAAGCAACAAAAAAAAAAAAAAAAAAAAAAAAAATTTTTTAAAGTCAGAGCAAACCTTTGAGTGACACCTCTTTGAGATCAATGTGTCACAATAAATTGCGAAATAATATTACATGCAGTATTCTGAGCCGTATCATTCATAGCAGCAAAACGGTTTCACCTAAATCCAAGTTGTGAGGCTAGAACACGAAGCGTGAGTCACTGTGATTGCAGACTGCTGTTTAAATTCTCCCTTTGCTACCTTTTTCTGTCAACCCACACATAACCAGCCAAAAGACAAAGTGGACCTAAATTGCGAGTGACTCTAATGCACTTAGAGGTTCTCTACACTTCTTAAGTTGGCATGGAAATGAGCTTAAGTCGCTGTTTACGAACTGACTGTTTACACAGTGACAGGTTCATAGAACTGCCCGACCCTCCTTCATGAACAGTCTCTGCAGTTTACCCCCTGGTTCAGTGTTGAAAGCTGTCGGCAGGAAACGGGGAACAGGTGCACACTGAAGCAGAATGTCAGATGAATCTATAATGTCAATAATGCCACACTTGCAGTTTATGAATCTTTATTTTTCCTTATAATCCCAGGTAACACAAATAAACAGCCAGTCCACTTAAAATGCCAAGAGTTCTGACACAAAGATACTATTTAAAGATAAATAATTCAGGACACTGTTAATGTGACCTATAACCTGCACAAACATTTTTTATTGAGTTAAACATCACATTAAAACTCTATGCTAAAAGACAGTACACACCTGCCATAAGTTACAGTCCCTCTGGTTAACACCAAACACTGTTTTGTTCCTATAGTAGTTCTTTTTTTCTGACATTTTCTTTGGCATATGTGGCTTAGAGAGAGATTCTAATGTATCTAAGGAATACAAATAGTCTAAAGGTAAAATTATAACACTGCATCTCCCAGTGCAGCACTGTGAGGTGCAGTGCGTAGGAATTATCTTTGCAATCTGTCCAATTAGGATTGGTTTTGCACGGCAGAGGGGGCAGATGCACCAGGCTGATGGACTCCTAACCAGAGTGGTGTGATAAAAGTAAAAAGTACTTTGACAACGTATTAGTTTGAGGGTAAGCACACTTGTACATCCAGATTAAGATAGAATAAATGTGGAAAGAGTTCTGAAATGTCGGTCTTGATTTGTTACATTGCAAAAATCTGACATTTTACGTGGAGCATGTAGACTTTTTAGTCACTGTAACTCTTCTTCACATAAAACAAATACGGAAAAATAACAGAGAGGCACCATGGCAGTACCATGAACAACCGTAAAAATGAAGTACAGAGGAGTAGCACTAACTTCTATTTATTACTGCAAGAAAAGTCATTCTCTATGTTATTCTCTGATGCAAAATTGTAATGTCCCAAGGTTAAGACACTCACAATGACCCGTTGATGGCAACATAGTAGTTCAATGACCCGATTCTATACGGTCAATGACTCCTTAACAAAGCTCCTACCAGGTCAGCACAAGCAATTGTACAGGTCCCCTGTGACTAACCCTGTACAACAGGACCATTTAACTGAGGTGGAGATGCACAATGGGAGCACACTAGCAGTTATGTAAATGAAACAGCCTTCTCTTTTCCACACACTGATAGTTAGTTACATGCCATAACTTTCTATCACACAGATGACTTCCATGTTAATTACCTTGCAATGTGTTTAAAGTTATTTCTCAGTGCATTAGATGATTACAGTCGTCTTTTGACAGCACTGCTTTTAGCAGAGCGCTTAAGTGTTCAGCTTCTGTCCTCTTTGTGATCACATAAGGATTTTGAGTTCAGACCTCGTATTAATGTTTTAGGCTTTTCATTTTATGATCAATGGAGTCAAACGTGTGCGCAGATACAGTATCTTTAAGATTTTCTAGAGAAACATAAACATGTAGAAATTCTCTTTGATCTCCCCTTAAACTGCAATACTAATTAAGCACAACTGAAGACTATATAGAACTATGGGAACTTCCAAAGTAAAGATGACAAAAAAGCTAATATCTGACATTTAAACAAGAACACAGGAGGATCCCTCCTAAAGGATGATATGACTTGATACATATGGCTTTTAATAAAAGTATATCTTGCTGCAGCTGATGATGTTTGCCTGAGGAGACATGGCTGAGTGCTAGGCTAATGCTAGCTGACATTGTCTCTGATTTGATAAGGCTCATCAAAAATGTGTGCTTGTAGCATATTTTGTTACAGCAAGCTCCAGTTAATCATATGCAAACAAAAACTTGCAGGAAAAAAGTTTCTGTTCTTTCCAAGCAAGGGTTTTATTGGATAGGAAGCTGCAACAGCCAACACAGTCTCTCTCTGTGCTGGCTCAAACAGTGTTAAGGGTGTAAAAAAGACATAGGCTCTGTCTGGATATTTTGTATGATTGAGATATTTTTTCTTTCTTTGAATCTTATTAATTCAGTTTTGGGTAAAGATTAGAAATATATATATATATATACATATATATATATATATATATAAATTTTTAAAAACTTGTGTTTAAATGTGAGACAGATACCTGGAGATTTTCAAATCTGATTAAATAGCCCATACGTACTCCAGATTTCTGTGGTAGAAATCACAACACTGGTGGAGCATTTGTGAGTTACGCAATACGAAGGTAAACAGTGTCACAGTGTTACATTTGTATTGGGCGAATTATTAGTCAGACATTACTTTAAGGATTTTCTTATTTTGAATTATTATCATTATTCCAACTTGCTGGCACAAAGTGTTTTTTTTTAATAGAGAACATTTTACAACAGGTTTACAACATCTACAACTCATCATACTTTACAGTGGATTTTGCCTAAATTATTTTCAGGTTTTCCCTCATCAATATAATCAATGGGCACTGTTTAATATAAATACAAAAAAAAAAAAAAAACATCTTCTGTAAAGCTGTATATAAACTTCATCGATTGAAGAACACCTTTCATTTCCAAATTCAGTAAGAAAAAAAATCCAGATATAAATACAAAAGAAAACAACAAAAAAGCTTCAGTTTATAACGTAAATATCCACTTCAAGGCAGCAGTCCAACACAACAAGAACCCAAAGAAGAATTGAGCTAAACAAAATTAAAGACCATCAATCAACTGACCTCTTCTATCCTTATCACATAAAGCTAATGATCCTCTCTTGGACCAAAAAGCAAAGCTGAAAGTTTCAGTTGATTAAAAACATTCACACAATGAGGACTTCTCTTTTTCTTTCAAACATCCTGCACACTTTTCTGTGTCAGACTCTAAAGTTCAAAACAAACTTTTACTGTAACCTTTAAAAAACTACGTCGCCAGTGAAAGAATCCACATGAGGAATAATAGCTATATTTGATTGAATGGTTGCAATTTGCCTTGTAAAGAAAGTGAAGATGTATTAGCAGTATTTATTATTTTTCCTCTAATTGCCAGAGTGCTGAAAATATCAGAGGAATGTTTTTTTGTTTTGTTTTGTAGAAGCATGTGTTGACTTTTCTTTTTTGAAAGGCTATATGATTTTCAATCAAAAGCTGTGGTTGGCTGCAGCAGAAAACAGCCGCCAAAATCACATCACAGTCTCCTTGACAACCATGACTGAGCTTGCATAAAACTCTGACAGCGTGATTTACAGTGGTCGTTTCTCTGGAACCATGACTAAGGTTTGACTACTGCTAAAACCATGGCTGGCTTCTCGATAAACATGATAATTTGCTGTAAACTCTTGGGGATGTGAAGCAGTGCTGCTAGCTAGGTTGGAAACAAGCACGGGGGGGTGGGAGGGATGACAATGCAGACAAGTACATAGAACAGTGCACATGGCTGCAGATGTAGATACACACTTCAAAGAGGAGTGGTACAGGCAACTGATGTAATACAAAAGAAGACGGTGGCAATCTGTTTTGTAGGAGGCTTGTTCATTCCTTTATAAATGTCAAGGAGCAAAGGGATTTTTATGCGGCCACATACGCAGAGACTTGAAAATGCGATTCATATTTACACCAAAATTTGAATGCCTAGGCCCTGGAAAGAGAGAATGGCCACCTAGAGATAAATATCCACAATATAAAATTTTATTGAGCTCAACAAGGGACAGAGATAGGTAATTGAAAGCAATATAAACAAATCAAATAATGTGCCAGGACATGGTGTAGAGGAGTGTCTCGCTGTTCAGCTTCGGCTTAAAGTCCTGGATATTGGATTATCTTGTTCACGTGGCTGTGAATGACGGTGCATTAAAGAGAGAAAGGAGAGGAGAACAAATGGCTGACTCACTTTGCCCAAGGCGCAGGACAACTATAGTGTTCACACTTCACATTGGCTGGGGTGTCTCGTTGCTTTGCTGTGCTTACATCTTAAGTAGTAAGGACAAAGTAGACTAGTTTTGGCTCACTTTGCTATGAACATTTAATGGTAAGTGTGTGGGGAGGAGGGGAATCCTGTAACAAAGTAGTTACATGACCCTACATGAGGAAAGAAATATGTTTTATTTAATCTGGTACTACTGTGGCTTTTTAATGTTACAATCCTTTTTGACTTTTGTTGAAGTTAGTACTGTAGTTGGAGGGGACAAGCAGCCTTTCTCACAGGTCTTCTCCGCACCCACCCAAAAACACAGCTAAGCTTTTTTTCAACTGAAATATTGATTTTTCTCCGCTTTGCTCCCGCTCTCTTCCACCCACCCTCTTCTCCCAGGAGTGCTGGCCAAGCAGTGGAGCTTGGCACCAAAACATAATTATGAAAATGGACCTCTGGGTTGTTTCTTTTAATCTATCTGTCCCTTTGCAACAGAAGTTATTTAAAACTGTTTCAGGGGAATTGAAATGTTTAACCCACTTTACTGTAAAGGCTAGTTTACATATCAGTGCTACAAGATCAGTTACAGTCAACATTTCATGGAAAAGCCATTTTATTTCATTTCAGTACTTAAACTCATATATGTGTTGGTGTAGATTCATTAGACACAGTTATAAATATTTCAAGTGCTCAGTGTTTTCAAAACACTGATTTTAGCTTGCAGCGAATGAAAAGCCAAATCTTTGAGTTTCTCAGAAAATTACAATACCAGAAGACAAAACTTTTTTTTTTTTTTTTTACAGACTGTTGGCATATTGAAAATGGTGTCCAGTAGTGTATATACACTACATTCTTTGCCAGGCTTATTTTACATGAATTACTGCATCATTGTGGCCAGCTAAGGAGTTGTCGTTGGCTTTGGTGATTCTCATCTTCCTCTTGGCAATAATTCATAGATCATAAGTTGTCTTCAGATCAGATCAGATTGCCGGCCAAAAAGGACCTGCCGGAGAACAAACCTGGCAGGAAAATGGACTGGATTTAAATAGTACTTTTCCAATCATACTGACCACTAGAGCCACATTTAAACTCACAAATACGCACTCTGATATGTAGGCAGTTTGGGACAAAGTGCTTTGCCCCAGGGCACACAAACATGCAACATAAGAATGCTGGAATCAAACTTACAACCTGCCAATTGCAAAACGACCCAATAAGCCCCAGTACTATGTTTGACTTGCTCTAAAATGTCTTGGTGAACAGCTGCACTAACTTTAGATTTGATAAAACACAGAGAACCAACATGGCTCTCCAAATCAACACTGATTATGAAAACCTCACACCAGACCTCAAACATCTTGCATTTCATTCCTCTCCACTCCTATTTAGGCTCCTACACTGTGATTTCCAAATGGCGTGTAAACTCTACCTCCATCTGAAAGATGAACTTTGGACCACTACATGTAGTGGTTCGCACATGACTGCAGCCACAGTCCAAGCATTCTGAATCTTTTCCAAATTCTTTAATGCACTTTGTTTTAGATCCTCTCAAGGCAGCATGTCTTCTTGTTTCTCACACACTTTTTCCTTCCACTAAACTTTCCATAAATATGCTTGTACACTACACGGTGTGAACATCCAGCTTCTTTAGAAATGACATTTTGTGGGTTTCACTCATCTTCTGGATAACCTTCAGCTGAGCAGTAATCTTAATGTTCTGTGAAACTAAAATGTTGGGTTTTGGTTAGTCATCAAAATTATTCAAAACAAACACTTGAAATAGATCACTGTGTAATAAAATTTTGAATTGAATTGACTGAGAAACATGAATCATTTTTAAAACATTTTAATTGACATGTACCTGTGTAAGATGTCACCTGCTTTGGCACCAAAATGTTGGAAAACTTTTCATATTATTTCAGGTAGTGAATAGTGAGATCTAACTATGAAGATGACATTTTGATTTACATGCTCCCTAGTTTCCATCATACACTGAATTGCATGATAAAATGAATACAGACAGAAGGATCTGCTGTCTCTCTCTAACTTACAGTTCAATGATGTGTAATATCTAAAACATCCTACTAAAATTATGCCCACTCTCAAGAATAAACTATGGAACATGAGCGACAACCATTTTAAATAGGCTTATCTAGCCAGCTCCAGCTTAAAATCCATGTGGAAGCATTCGGTTTGTCTCTGTGCCTACACAGTGGCTGAACACTGATTAGGTTGGTCAGAGGCCATCATAAAAGTTATTATTTCTGACTTTTGTGAGTGAGCATGTTCATATTGCCTTTCACCCACTGGATTAAAAGGACGGCATCTTCTTTCAAACGAGACCAGATTTTAAGTTGATCTAAAGGATCTTATAACAGCAAGGTCCTATTTCAGACAAAATGTGAACACAGCAAGACCTTGACATTTCTCCACATCACATCCCTTGGCCTTCTCACATCTATCTTAGGCACAAGAAGAGCATGATTAGTCCTGTTGGATAATAGATGCACGCAATGGTAAAGGTCAGCAGTTGTCATTCTGTAATGCCTCAACCTTTATATCGGGGGATGGCTGAAAAGAGATTGTGATTCATAAGAATCAATAATTACTCATCCTATATCATGTAACGTGTTCTTGAAAAATGTAAACAAGTCGGCTTAGAGGTCAGAAACTACCTTAATGTCCTTTCAGTTGGCTGGACTCACAATTAAAAAATACATAATAATAATAATAATAATAATAATAATAATAATAATAATAATGTTGTTGATTTTACTAAAAATAAAATGACTCCTTTAAGATGTATCAGAGAGAAAAATTTACTTTCTGGGCTAAAGCTTAATCCTAACTTGGATGTGAAAATATAACTGTGATTCTAGGGCTTTTAAATAAGTGATTATCTCACAGGTTAAAAAAAATAAAGGTGTGAAAAACATTAAAGGCCATCATGGTAATGGCTGTTTGCAGAGTGAACAGCATAGTTAACAGAATTAACATCAGCTATCATCCATTATTGTTCAGTAATTACCACAACAAGTACACTAAAGTGTTCTTTAATAAATGTTAAAATGATAACATTAGAAGAATAAATGATAAAAAAAACAACAAAAAAAAACAGCAAAACAAGTAAGCACCAGTAATTTTGATTGTAAGATGGTGTATCTCTACACAGAGAGAGTCCTGGTCATATTAAGTTGAACAAGGTCACCATGAAGGAAAGGATGTTATTGGTACTTATTTAATCAAAATATAACTGTACTCAGGAGGCATGAATTAGTCACCAAAATAATGCTAAAAAAAAGCAAAGAAAACAGCAACAAAACAAAACAAAACAACAAAAAGAAAAAAAAAAGATTCCCTATCAGCAGAATATCTCATTAAGAAGATTTTTTTCTTTTTAGCCTGGGCTACCAACTGACATGATTTCTGTCATTTTCTTTATAAGGCGTTGACAAACTATGAATTATATGTAATTAGGCTTTTGCAAGAACATTGTGTGACTATTATTCCTTGTGGAATAGTGTCTGAGCACTCATCATGTTCAATTTACCTGGTAATCTTTAATTAGTAAGGCAAAGTTCACCCTGTAACATTTTGTGCTATTTCCACACTGAAAACAGGGACACTGAGTCACCATTCAGTCTCACAGCTGCTGCCTATATGGGTGCTGCTGCTCCGCAGTGTAATTAGCTGTTTACCTGAGAATTAAATCAGTTTTATTTATCCTCGCACATAAACAAAATAAACCTCCCACAGGCCTTTCTGAATCATGGGAACATGCTCTGAACAGCTCTGTTGTCAAGCAGTCTACATGATATATACACTGAAGGTGGCAGTAACACCTTCTCCATGTTTTGCCACCAAAACGTTACACTGAGGGCACTCTAATTTGATTGCACTGACGAAATTATTTGGGGTTTGCATTGGCTGTTGAAGAGTATTTATTTTAGCATAGGAAGAGGGAAAACACCTGCTAGGTAAAAACGAACAAAACAAAAAACAGAAAAAAAGCTCACAAATGTGTTATTATCTTTGATATATGCCTTTGAGCAACAGGATTCTGCCAGTTATCAGTGTTATATATATAAATATATATTCTCAATAACACAGATCCTAATTTTAACTCTGAGCTTTTCCTAATCCTGTATTAATATTTCCAAATACTTTAGGTTTCACGACAGGAAGTGGCTGAAATCCTAAAAGGAAAAAAGGGAACAATCTGCAGACGTGGATTGATTTTATTCATGTCGTTGCAGATACAGTTTTAGAATTTCCGTTCTGTTTCATTCAGTAAGCTTTTCTCTGACTTCATGTGAAGCACCTCACTGATACGGCAAATAGCTAATGTAGTCTTTCATTCACACTGACACCTTCCATGTTGTTACGTTGTCCGCAGGACCTGGAACTGATAATGTTTAATGTTAATTGGTGACTGATTAATAACTCACTTATATTATTCTAACTTTTTTAGAAAATGTAATGATAAGTTTGCTGTTCTCTGGTAATTTACCAACCTATAATAAATCACTACGTTGTTACGTGTTAGAAAACTGTCTACTGTTCTGTCTCAATCTCTTCTTCTGTAAGTGTTTGTGTTTTTAGTTCACACACTTATTATTAGATGACTGGAGATCTCATAACCTCTGTTTTCCTCCCACAGCTCAGATCGAATTTCAGCTGTGACCTATCATCAAAAGGTTCAATTTTCTGACACTGCTGGTCAGTCAATATACTCACATGATATAGAGAAGGGACTAAGGTCTTACGACTTAACTCTCTTGAAAAAGGCATTTAAACCCTAAAAGTGTCTGTGCACACAATAACTGATTGAGTTTTCCACCTCATCATATGTAATCACATATTACAGTGGAGTGTCTGAGGTCTGTATAGAAGTCGTGTATTCCTCACTGATGTTTTCCTTTCATAAAGTAGGTAGTGTCTGAGCAAGACAAAAGGCCTTGATTTTTGACAAAGCAACACAATATACACACTTTGCATCAAAATCTCTGCATTTTCTGATTCACACCATTGGACAAACACTCCAGTGTTACCCCCGCAGCAAATAACAGCTACATTGTTAACATTTAAAAAGCAGTCACTGAAAAATTTATGAGCAACAATGTATCACTTAGATGTGCCAAGTAACCAGGCAGATAATCATATCATTTCAGCAGTTCTGTGAATACATATGGGGTTGTTTGCTAGGCTGACAGCGCCTAGTTGTGCATGTTTTAAATGTGCATGAAGCTCACAGATGTACCTAAAATATCAGTGTCTAGACTGTGCCGAGCGCTCATCAGAGCTAGCGATTCATCAGAAGCGGAAAATCTTTGCCACCCAGATGACACTGACTTTTGCCGTAATTGGCTGGAAATGGTACAGCAAGGGAGTTTGGAATTATTTGCCATGGCAACCACAGTCTTTGTTCTTTAGCTAATACTGTTGTTGAACTCTTGGCAAGTTGTCGTTTCATTGCTTTCCCACTTTTTGGAATTAATTCAGTAGAGCAAGAACTCAATATTCAACTGTGTGTGTTAATACAAATTTTAATGCTGTGAGTAGCAGAACATTAAGAATGTTTTGTGTAGATGTTCATTCTAGTGTACATTAATTAAAAAGACTGTGCTGCTTAATGAAGATTTTACACATTATTTAAAGGAAGGAACATTGCATTTACTCAAGTAATAAATATTTTAGTGTTAAACAAAAATTTATTATCCAATTTTAACAGAGGTATGAATAGCAATTATGTTACGTTATACACTGAATATTAACTTGCATAAAGACTTAAGACCTTTTTTGCTTTGCCATGCATCACAAAATCCATTTAGTCGTTTCTCCACAGTCTGTATGCACCGCTCTACAGTGCAAAAATAAAAAAATAGCCCTTTTTTACTATCTCCAAATGTATGTATAAATATACTGCTCAAAAGAATAAAGGGAACATTTCACTTAAATTTTGTGTGTGGCTCCAAATCCAGGCCTCCATTGGTTAATAAATTTGATTTCCATTGATGATTTTTGTGTGATTTTGTTGTCAGCACATTCAACTTTGTACAGAACAAAGTATTCAATGAGAATATTTCATTCATTCAGATATAGGATGTGTTATTTGAGTGTTCCCTTTATTTTTTTGAGCAGTGTACATTATTAAACAGCTATATGATAGAAAGTAGGAGAGTGATCTTGAGAGGACAGAGCGATAAATATGAAGTACTCTGGCATCAAAACCTCATCCAAAGCGATTTCAGACCTTGTGAATGTTTTCATATCAATATGCTAACCACCTGAAAGATACTTGTAAGTATTGACTCAGAAAAAAATCATTAACTAGTTCAGAAGTGACCAAGCCAAAGCCTACACTGAACATTCTTTCATAAATACCATGTATTCACCTTCATAGTCCTTGAACTTTCACAGTTTGTCACATTTCAACCATAAAATTCTGTGTATTTAGAAAATCCGATTTCATATGAATGCAGCACAGAACTTTGTAAAGTAGAAGGAAAATAGGAAACATTCATCAATGCATTCTTAATTCCCAGTTATCAACGCAGCAGGGTCTGGTGACTATCTCCAGCAGTCATTGCATGAGAGGTGGGGTGGATCCTGGACAGGTTGCCAACTAATCACAGGGCAACACAGAGACAAAGTACAAAAAGCAAGCATGGACACACTCAGAACCTCAGGGGCGAATTAAACCAATAGTGGGAGAAAGCCGTGGGAGGAGGTGTGCCATTCACTTGTTTTCACCCCTGAGGCAACGTTTTGTAAAAACACCTTTTGTTGCAGTTATAGCTGAAGGTTTTTTGGGGTATGTTGCGATCAGCTTCAGTAGATCTTGAGACAGATGATTTTTACCTTTTTATTTTTTTTGCGAGACAGCTCAAGTACAGTCAGATCAGATGAAGAGTGTCTCTGAACATCGGTTATAAAGTGTGTTTGCAGAATCTAAAATTGATTTAGGACTGGGCTTTGAGTAAGCAGATACAACACATAATGGCACTTTCATCTGGTCTAGCTGTATGTTTAAGATCCAGAGGAAGGTGAACCGCTTCCCCAGCCGATAGTCTTTTGCAGCCTCTAACAAGTTTTCTCAAGGGTTGATTTAAAAGCATAAACATTACTACACCCCCTCACCCTGCAAAGCTGGCTTGCTTGTATAGAAGTCATCTGACACAAGCCTGTGAATATCTTGCTTGAATAGTTTTCCACCCAATTCTTTACAGTGTTCCCAAAACATATGGGGATTCAAAAAGGTGCCTTAATCTCACCTTGAAGTGCTTTATGAAAGAGACTAATATCTCATCCTGTCGCCTTAGGTGGCCAATAATGCCTTGGTAGGTTTGTAGCTGTGCCAAACTCTTTCCATTTGTGGTTTTGGACTAAAAAGCACTCAACCCAATTTTCCAAGCGGGGTATATTTTTTTTAAGCCTAAATATTCTCTAGAACTTTTTGACTTCTCTGACGTGTTAAATGGTTTAATGATGCCATTTGTCCTATAATGTTTTCCAGCAAACCTTTGAGGCTTTTGCAAAGCAGTTGCATTTATAAATAAAATTCAATCATACACAGATGGAATTTGTTTACAAATTATTTGACTTATAATAACTACTGGTTTCAAATCTATGGTGTTCCAATATCTTATTCTAACAATTTATATTTTCTCTTCCCCTTTATGTACTACTTTGTGTTGCTATATAACACACATTTATGAAGTACACTAGCCTTTGTTGTTGTAACATGACAAAATATGAAAAAAAAAATAAAATAAAAAAGCTCAGGTGTATTGCCAGGCAATTCAACTGTGATATCAGGTCAGAAATGTCATGTTTGAGCATAAACAATGTCAGAAAAATTTTGTTTTGCCTTGTAAAATTACTAATATTTGTCAAAAAAAAAATGTGATAAATGGTATCCTTTAAAATGTATATCACCACCAGCAACCAAGACAAAATGGAGCTTAAAAGTTGTAGAGGGCCATACCAAGATGATTGTACTCCTTATACAGGAACAAGAGGAGGCAAAGGCATAGAGGTTATACTGTTAACTGCTACACAATCCTTCATCCGACAGAGAACTGCATCCTCTCCCTCATCTTCTCCTCTCCCTATCCACCCAAAAGTGTAGCTAACCTCTGGAGAGAAGACGGATGGCTCCTTCTGCTCCATTAATCTAATGACAATGCCCCATGACTAAGACCAGCTTAGCAGGCATTGCTCATCCCCACTGGCTTCTTTTTCACTTATCATGCCATCTTTCTATGAATGCAACAGGGGCAATGACAGCAAAGGAGGGCGAGACAGAAAATAAAGTGAGGCAGAGTGAAGACAAACAATGGCGGGTAATATTTAAATGGTGTCTATGGTTACCAAAGGATTTTCCGAGACATACTAATGCAGCATGTGATGAACAGAATCTTAAAAACCATTTGGAGATGATTAAAGCCCGGATCCCAACACCGCATAACATGTATAGGGAATTTTGGCCAAGTAATACAATGATGAACTCTGGTTTTGCTGAAAAAAAAAAAAAAAAAAGAAAGTGATGGTGAGAAAGCTGAACCTGAATCAACGGTTTCTAAAGACATGAAAACATAATAATTTGGAATAAAATCAATATTTACAAAGCGATTCGAAAAGTGGAAACAATTTTATTTCAGTTGTTGGGCCACAGAAAGAATTTTAGATTGGGGAGCCAAAACCCCCTGTTGAGTTGCCAGCAGACCCAAAGGGACCACTTGGAATAGGCAACCGAGATGGGTATGTTCCTTGTAATTAGTTGCAATTTTAGTGACTTATTTAAAGATGGGATAATCATTAGCAGATAATTAGCGAGATGTTGAACAACATAATTTATGTTTTTGCTTGGCTTTTTGCTTTTGTAGATTTTGTTGTACATTTGATTATTTGTGGATTTTGTTTTGGAGACACACATGAGCATGCCAGCAGTCTAGACAGCACAAAAAGACATGCTTTCAGCCTTTTCAGTCTGGCTGTTTTGGTAAGTGCTTGACAACATGCTATATTAATACTTTTAGCAGTTCAAAGACGTTTATTTGAATATGGAAGTGTGTCACTGCTGTAGATACTCAATATATATCATTGTGTATATCAGTGAACAAAGTCTTCAATGACATTCACATAAATACAGACTGTGGAAGAACAAGGTTCTGTTAGACCTCAGCACAACTTTTGACACTACTGTCCATTAAATATAACTAAAGTGACTGGAGAGCTAAGTCAGGTGCTCTGGTGCAGTACTTGACTAGATCGAATCTTACGTAAATTCGTAAGATTTGTGTGAATAATTAATTTCTCATGGGAGTGGACAGAAGTCACATGTAGGGTACCCAAAGATCCAATTTTTTGGGCTTCTTCTACCTATATACTCCCTCTAGCTCAGATTATATAAAGTAATAAGATTAGCCATGGCTACATAAATGATATATAACTCTACTTTACAATATCACCAGGTAACTCCAAACACCTCTAGGCACTAAACAGAGGCTTTTAACAAGTCAATGTGTGGATGTGTCAGAACTTTCTACAGCTGAACAGAAACAAAACTGAATTTATTTTTGGATCTAAAGAGTTACAATCAAGAGCCAGCAGGCCACTTCAGTTATTTCAGTTAGGACCTAGAGATCAGGCCCGAAATGTGGGTAACTCACACCTGTAACTTCACAAACACATAAAGACAATTACAAAGTCAGCCTTCTATCACCTGAATTACATTTCTATGATTAAAGGACTAATTTCCCAGAAGGATCTAGAGAAACTCACACGTGCTTTGGTCTTTAGTCGCATTGATTCCTGTTACATTGTCTTCACAAGTCTGTCAAAAAAGTTATACAGCTGCAGCTGATCCAGAACACTGCTGGTTGCATTTTAACATACCTAAGAAAATAGAGCACACCATCCTAGTTTTAAAGTCCTTAAACTGACTCTCTGTAGCACAGAGGATATACTGGCTTCAAACTAAAATATATTAAGATCTGTTGTTATCGTACCAGCCTTCGAGATCACTCAAATTTACATTTTCTGGTTCTAATCTCTACATCCCAAGAATCAGAATTAAACATGCAGAAGCAGCAGTCAGTTTTTATGCTCCACTAATCTGGAACAAAGTGCCAGAAAACTGCAAAAGTGCTGAAACACTAAATTCCTTTAAATCAAGGTTAAAACCCCACCCCTTTAGAGTTGTCTTTCATTAATAATGACTGAAACGTTGACTAATATATTTGAAATATGTTTGATGATAATTATTCCTCATTGTTTTATTGATGACATTTGACAAAATATAATGCTTGTTGCTTGTTTCATAACGAGCTACTGTATTATGTTTTTATCATATAAATCACTTTGAACAGTGCTGTTGCTGAAATGTGATATGCAAATTAACTGAACTTCTGGAAAAGTCAGGTTTTATTTGTTTGACAATTTTCTTTAGCTTCCCTCTTAGACATATAGATATGAGTTTCTAATGGACACTAAACTCAAATTTTCATGTATACATAAGTTTGGAAATGTCTTGTTAATGAGAAGCAGCTACTTGGACACCTGCTGTGGGGACAAGCAGATGACTGGGTGAGGATGTGAAATCTGAAGCCATTCAGGAGAGCCAGGCACCTCAAAAAGCATAAAGTAGCTATGTTACTGTGGCTTCTATCGCTCTTCATCTAGGTCATGCCAACATGGAGTACATATGTAGCACAAGACAAGGCTGTGCCCTTGTTTTTGAACAAACCTCTTTGACTGCGTAATGACTATCTTTGTGGCGCCTCAGAATAAAATCTAAACCCCTCAAAACATCAGCTTGTGCGACAAAAAAATCTGAAAGCTGCCATTCATGGGTCTTCAACATAGGGCTGTGTAATAACATCGATTTTGCGATATGTATCGATATTTTCTTTCCTAGAAAAAAATCGATATTCATCCGCAAGTATCGTAACATGCAACTGTCACCTTGCTCACTCACTGCTTGCTTCACCAGGAGAGTGATTAGGTCATCAGGCTTAGAGTGATTCCTTCAGATGTTAAGTCAAGGTTAAAAAGGTATCAAACTATGCAGAGCAGGTACTTGGTGCACTTTATTTACTTTACAAATGCATATAAGCTACAGTTTGTACCGCTTCAATTAAAAGGAACATGTTTTCTCACCACTTCTTTGATTCATTTTGTCCAGCTGTCGACTTTAAGTCTGTGTCCACGTCCAACCAGAGCCAGGTATTGTGTAGTTGGTGCTTTTAATCATTTTTCAGTTAAATTAATTCAATCCAACTCTATAACAGTCACAAAATGTCACCAAAATCACTCTGTCCCTCTAAAATCTTTCAGAAAATTGCAAAAGTGTATTGAATTGTATCATTTGCTGAATATCGCAATATATATCGTATCGTGAGCGGAATATTGTGTATAGTATTGTGAGATTATTGTATCACTACAACCCTACTTCAACATGATGTCACTTACATCATGGTAGGAGTTAGTGTTGTTGGAAATGCTCAAAATGTGATACAAAAAAGTTGCTTTTTAAAACATTTCTTAAAACTCAGGGGAATTTTACATAACTATTAACTTACCATTTTATTTATTTTTATTTGTTTTGTTTTTTTGGCTGAAAAACTTAGCTAGTTTGAAATCTTAATGTACTTCACGGTCTTATGTTAAGAACACAAATCTACACAGAATTAGTAAATCCGGAGTACATAAAAGTCCTCCACAGGTCATGTCATGATGTTGTCTTTCACAACATTGAGTTCTTAATGTTCTCTCAGTTCCATTGCAAACCGTTCCTTTGCTGCCACTGTATCATGCAGTGAATCTAAGAACATTTACATAATTACTGCTTTCCTGACACAATGAATGCACACACAACTGCAATCTAGCCTCACAGCCAAGACTTGTGAACAGTCAGTGGATGCTTTCTGCACCAAACAATAAAATTGTGGCTCCTTATGTTACAGTTCAGTTACGATGCCACTTGAACTGTAATCCGTGCTTCAGATGACAGTGATGTCCGGTCATTTCAGCCCTGAGTGCTGTGTAGTAGAAACATCCCCGTCCCACTGACACCTCTGGGAATGTTGCTGCTCTGTGGTGTATGTATTGCGTGCTGATGCCCAGAAGAAGCACAGACTGTGTGTATATTAGCCTAGCGTTGGATGGAAGAGATGTCTGCTTCACTCAAACCTCTGGGGAAATAGCGACCAGAAGTTGGCTGTCAAACAGCGGAGCCCATTGCCTAGAATAGCACAGGGTCAGCTTGGAAAATAGGCCTCCTACACAACATGGGCACACATGACTTTCCGTGCTAAATGAGTGACATGCAAGTCAAGATAACCACCAACCACTCCAACTCACATTAAGGGTTAACGTAACAGATGCATTTGGGATCGCCTCAGCTCATAAACACATGCTAATGCTTGATGTTATTGACTGATGCCTTCCACAATGAAATAAAGTGAAAGTCATTACCAAAATTTAATATTGTGACAAAGAAAAGATCTCAACAAAACACGAGAGTTATGCAGCAAATGCCCCACCTTTGCTCCTCTTTAACTATAAAAATACAGTTTTTCCTATGATAGTTTTGGGATACAAAATGACATAACCCTAATGAACTATTTGATTGAATGCCCTCTGCCTTGTAATCAAAGGGAATAGTTGCTGCCATGGTAACAGAGCAAGCAGGGACCAATACAGTTTGTCATTACTGACTGAACAAAAACCAATATAAAACGTTATTTGCCGGCCAGAAAGACTGCCAGGGATTAAAACCTTTCACATTGCTGTGTAATTTCTTGGCGTAAAAACATCAGCTATCTTTTTAAAAGCCACTGCAACGTGCCACATGTTTTTCACAGTAATTTGCAGGAACATCGATTTCATGCATCTGGTGTTCAAATTAAAAATCAACCACAAAAGACAATACTTTCCTGCAAAACAGAACAAAGTTTATAACCTCCTTCTTTAAAAGTATTAAAACGGCAACAGCCAATGCATGTTGTTTTGGTCATTATGTGCTTATATTAACGAGGGAACGTTAAAAGGTTTATTGAAAACACTTGACTATAAAAAATGCAAAGAACAAGTTGTGCACTGGAAGCTCTCCTGTCTTACGGTTACTAAATCTATACTCTTTTGTTAGGGATGGAAATTTATTATCAAGACTTTAAATTGTCAGACCAGCATACTTTACCAATCAGTTCAAATGAAAACCATTTGTTTATTGTCCTCTTTGTTGCCACCTGACTTTGATGCATTTTTACTAGCAAAAAGTGCCAGTTACAGAAGCCTCCTGGTTTAGCGCCTCTGTTGTAATGGTTTTCTGCTCATAGAAGTAATGCATCCACTGAAGAATACTCTTTCACATAGGTTTGGACTAGTTTTCAAATTGACAAAGGAGCTTTGTTTCCGCTTTGTTTCTGAAAGGCATATGATTGAGACGGCTTCTCACACTG
>NW_015116080.1:0-305 GCF_001443285.1 Poecilia latipinna
GATACAATATATATTGCAATATTCGTCAAACGATACAATTCAATACACTTTTGCGATTTTCTGAAGATAAAGGGACAGAGTGATTTTGGTGACATTTTGTGACTGTTATAGAGTTGGATTGAATTAATTTAACAAAAAAACTGATTAAAAGCACCAACTACACAATACCTGGCTCTGGTTGGACATGGACACAGACTTGAAGTCGACAGCTGGACCAAATGAATCAAAGAAGTGGAGAGAAAACATGTTTCTTTTAATTGAAACAGTACAAACTGTAGCTTACATGGATTTATAAAGTAAATAAA
>NW_015116080.1:6542-7538 GCF_001443285.1 Poecilia latipinna
TGTATTCGGCGACGTTGGTCCAGCTGTTGTTGTATTCGACGACGTTGGTCCAGCTGTTGTTGTATTCGACGACGTTGGTCCAGCTGTTGTTGTATTTGGCGACGTTGGTCCAGTTGTTGTTGTATTCGGCGACGTTGGTCCAGCTGTTGTTGTATTCGGCGACGTTATTCCAGCTGTTGTTGTATTCGGCGACGTTATTCCAGCTGTTGTTGTATTCGGCGACGTTGGTCCAGCTGTTGTTGTATTCGGCGTCGTTGTTCCAGCTGTTGTTGTATTCAACGTCGTTGTTCCAGCTGTTGTTGTATTAGGTGACATTGTTCCAGCTGTTGTATTCGGCAATGTTGTTCCAGCTGTTGTTCTATTCAACGTCGTTGTTCCAGCTGTTGTTGTATTGGGTGACGTTGGTCCAGCTGTTGTTGTATTCGGCGACGTTGGTCCAGCTGTTGTTGTATTGGGTGACGTTGTTCCAGCTGTTGTTGCATTCGGCGACGTTGTTCCAGCTGTTGTATTCGGCAACGTTGTTCCAGCTGTTGTATTCAGCAACGTTGTTCCAGCTGTTGTTGTATCTATCATTGTTGTTGCAGCTGATGTTGAATATAAAAAATATTTTAATGTAAATGTTGTGACTAATTTTGCATCAATAGAATTTTGCAGAGTATATATGCAAAAAAAGACATTCCTTGGTTGCATTTGTGATGATTGTTAATGCAACACTCAGCTCTGCATTTGGAACAAATAATGGACTGAAATATTCATGTATTTGTTTATAACAAACAGAAGTTCAGTTGACATTCCCATTGTCAATAAAGTGTACCTCAAATAATTTTAAGATATATTTGGAGTCATTATTATTGCTACAAAAATAGATACATTAGAGATATTGATCAACTTGATGGTTTTGCTAAATAACTCCTCAAAAACGTAATAGTAATACTGCCTAAATATTATTGTTTATAATAATAATAACAATAATAATAATAATAATAATAATAATAA
>NW_015116080.1:13568-16457 GCF_001443285.1 Poecilia latipinna
AGGTGTTGTGGTGGGAGGTGTTGTGGTGGGAGGGGTTGTAGTTGCAGGTGTTGTAGTTGCAGGTGTTGTGGTGGGAGGTGTTGTGGTGGGAGGGGTTGTAGTTGCAGGTGTTGTAGTTGCAGGTGTTATTGCAGGCGTGCTAGCAGATGTTCTGGCAGGTGTGGTACCAGGTGGTGTAGTTGTTGCATTAGTAACAGGGGTTGTGGAATCTTTATTAGAAAAAAAATATTAGAACTGACTATAACACGAGCATTAAAGCACTGACATTAGAAGTGTGTAGTTTGATGTGCGAACTCTGACAATCAAATCTAATCACTGTTACAATTGTACAGTGAAAAGAGCTATTTAGTAGAATTGTATATTAAGATTGAACTGAATCCAGTTTTACATGTATTACATATTACTACAACAACAAGCAAAAGTAACACCTAATCCCTTACTCATAAACAGTGAAGTCACAGGAGTTGTAGTAGTTGTTGCATTAGTAGAAGTTGCTGTTGAATCTAGAGGAGAAAAAGTGTTAGAACCAAGATTATTCTCTCCAATTTAACTAGCTAGTGACTATATCCAGCTTTGAGAAATGCAAAAATTATGATTGTGTGGCGAGTGTTTATTCTCACAGCTTTCAGGTACAGTCAGGCACTCACTTAATTTCTGATTAACTTGTGAGAAAGAGCAGAAAAATATAGATACGGACACTGAGTATATGGAATCTTCTGATTGGTCAAGTTGAAGTATCTCTTTCATCCAGCTAATTTAATTTAATTTAATTTGCATTATAGGTGAGAATATTTGGTGTCAGTGTTTCCCTGTGAAACTTTTGGAAAACTGCAAAACAGCTGAAACAGTGTTCCTTTAAATCAGGGGTCACCAACTCCAGACCTCGAGGGCTACCATCCTGTAACTTTTAGATGCGTCTCTGCTCAAACACACCTGGATTAAATGAACTGCTCGTTTCCAGCCTATTGCAGAGAGGAATGAATGCTGGTGAGGGAATTCAGACATTTTGGAGCAGAGGCGAATCTAAAAGTTGCATGATGGTAGCCCTTGAGGACTGGAGTTGGTGATCCCTGCTTTAAATCTTGACTGAAAACTCACCTGCTTAGAGTTGCTTTTGAACAATAAACTGAAACACTGACCAACATTTTGATGTGTAATGATGGGACTTGGCAAAATGTAATGTAATGTAAAATGTACTATGGTCTCTTCTATAACTGTGTATTTTGTATTTTTCTGATCTAAAATACTTCGCACTGCCTTCTTGCTGAATGTGCTATACAAATAAACTTGATTTATTTATTGAGCTCAGGTCTAATCTATTCAACTAATCTACAGGCTACTCCGTAACTGCTTTGTAGAAAACCTCACTTGTCACTGCTGTTGTCGGATGTGTTGTTGCATTAGTGGTGTCTTGTGTTGAATCTAGAGGAGAAAAGTGTTAAAACTGACACTTCTCTCAGTTTTAACATATAGTTTTAATGCCTATAGCTCTTATAGGCATTAACAGATAATCTTTTAGCTACTTCTTAGAGACTTACTTGTTACAGCTGTTGAAGTTGGAGTTGGAAGAGGTAGAGTTGAAGCTGAAAAAGAAACAATTGTAATTAGTTTCATGTGAACTCTTGGTGTTGCTGATGGCATCACTGCATTAATAGCACTGATAGTCCCTGATATTGAATCTGGAACATTTAGATTGTTACAGTTATGTGTTTTCAGGCTTGAGGTTTATAGTAATTATTAATAAGTGATTACTTGAACACAGCTTTGGTTGATTAGCTAAATTACACACCTGTTCTACTAATGATCTGTAAGAGTCAGTGTTAGGGTACCCATTTTTTTCCACTGTCTGTGGAAATATGATACCCTTGGACCTTGTTTTCTAGTTGTCATAATGTTGACAATTAATAGAAAATCATTGTGTTCCCTTCTCTTTTATGTATCAAGCATACACTTAAGATTTACAGATAATAGTTCATTATGTTTAAGATAATAAGTTGTGTATCATACAAAGTTCGGACCGCACAACATTGAAACATTTACAATAGAAATTTGCAGTTTCATGTGCTGAACTCCGAAAATCAAATTCTTATATCTTACAATTATAAACAGTGAAAATAGCAGTTCAGTAGCATTATATTGAGTTTGAACTGAATTTGGGACCCAGTTTGAAATTCATGTATTACACATTACAAAACATAGAAGTTGTAGTTGTTGTTGCATTAGTAGAAGCTAAATCTAAAGAAGAATAAATATTAGTTATTTTTATTGTGTATGATGTTGTTGAATGAAACAACTACTTGACAGCAAATTCGGAAGTGTCAGATTTCCAGTGTAAGTGTTGTATGTTAAAAATACAGCGTTAATTCAACAACATGAGTGTTAGTGGGTGTTAGTTTCCCTAACACTCACTAAAGAGTTCCAAAGAGTTAAACAAAAAGCAATCCAGTCCAGTTTTGATTTCTAAATTAACTCCAACAGTCTAAATCAACACTCAGTTTGGTGTTGATTTAGAAATCAACATCAGACAGTTCCTCCCTCCCACAATTGTAACATATTTTTGACATCACATCAGGGAAGGAGGAACAGATACGGTAGGGGTTGCAGCAGGACCCAGGACCCCCATTAAAAGGACCTGGAACTTTTGTTTTTCCACTGACAGCTCTGGTTTACACATTAAATGCCATGTGGGTGAAATTTTATGGATGATACTCTGATGTCCCATTCTCCTGAAGGCAGCACAGAGCTGCACCACCAGAAATCTACAAGAAGAGCTATGATTAATGTAGTTACAATTCTATCCATGTTTTAATGTTGCAGAGCTCAGTCGGTTTGCAAATAGTTCAAAGTTTAAACTGGCATGTTGTTCATCTTTTATCTGGTCATTTTGTG
>NW_015116080.1:20586-35303 GCF_001443285.1 Poecilia latipinna
AGCATTGATTAATGCCTGGTTTTAAAATTAGTTAACTGGACTTGTAGCCATTATTTTGTGCCCACGTGGCTGGAAACCACACAGCACGACGAACCCGATCGAACCGTTATACCTAGGATATCTGTCGGCTAATGTGTCTCTCAGGTTTTGAAAATGGGCCGACAGTCGGCTGACAACTCGTGTAGTGTGCGCTGGACATTACACTAAGGAAATAGGAAGGGAGGGTCAGTAGAGAGCACCCGTAGCTGAGCCTTTTTCATTCAGTGTCATCAACAGAAAGAAAAAAAGGCAGGAAGAGACGATAAAGCCGATAATTAAAATGAGGTCGATAGGTTTAATTTATCGTGCGATTAATTGATACATCGTTTATCGCGACAGGCCTAGATGGAACACTTCCAAATTTGCTGTGTTGAGCGGATTACCAGAAATTCAAAAAACCTCCCCACAAGCAGCACAGTCATAATAAAAGTGTCTCAAAAACCATAAATCTACAGATTCCCATTTTTAAGTTGCAGCCTTCTATGAACCAGAGAACAAAGAGCCACACTGACATAGAGGCCCTTACTTGTAACAGGTGTTGAATTTGTGACAATGGGTGTTGAA
Source organism: Poecilia latipinna (assembly GCF_001443285.1). Lineage (NCBI taxonomy): Eukaryota > Metazoa > Chordata > Actinopteri > Cyprinodontiformes > Poeciliidae > Poecilia > Poecilia latipinna. The sequence goes on from NW_015116080.1 coordinate 21,190, forward strand.
TCTGTTAGAAAAAAGTATTGTAATACAGAATCCCCTACTTGCAATAAGTGGTGTCTCTGGAGCTGTTGTATTTGTTGTTCCATTGGTAAAAGCTGAATCTGAAGGAAACGAAGTGCAGCCAAGATTACGTTCTCCAGGTTCAAAAGTGTCTGAGACAATAAAAAGGCCTTCGCCACCCTAAATGAATTAAACTGCAGCAAAAACCTGGCAGATGACAGATAACGACTGGTCTATTGCAGCGATGGCTGTTCAGTGTAGATAGATTAACATGTTATTAACCCCAACTCTCACAGAGCAAATACTTTAAGTTATCATCTGTAGCCTAAATTTAGAGGCTACAGAGTGACATTTTGTAGAAAACCTTACTTGTCATAGCCGTTGTCATAGATGGTGTTATTGCATTAATGGTGGCTTGTGTTGAATCTGTAGGAAAGAAATGTTAAACCTGGTGTGCTAGAATACAGTGGAACACATTCAAATTTATAAGAATTAACAGTGTAGCTAATTAGTCTTTTAGTTAAAGTTAAAGACTTACTTGTTACAAGTGTTGAGGTTGTAGTAGGAGCAGATGGAGTCAGAGCCGTCTCATTAGCTGCAAAAGACACTGATATCAATATTCTCCAGATTTGCATTACCTTATTAAGTGGGTTTGTCATTTTAAAACAAATTGTGTTAAAGGTATTAAAGTTGCAGATTACATAAATCACATTTTATTTATTAATTTAATTAACAGCCAAGGATTAATTAAATGAGTTTCTTGGGTTTGGTTAAGGTTGTTTTAGGAAGCAGAGTTGAATAAAAATCATTTTCTATAATTGAATAACTGAGTTATAGCATTAAAAAGCCAATTTTGATTAAATTCTAATTCTTCCAGTAGCTTAGAAAGCCTTACTTGTTGGTACAGTCATGGTAATGTTTGCGGATGTTGAGGCAGCTGGTACTGAATCTAACAAACAGAATGAAAAAAACACATCACTGTATTTTTAAAGTCCAGACTGTTCATGCTTCGGAGTGATCAACTTCTGACTGGTTACGCTGACACATCTCTTAGCTCCAGCTACATTTATTTTAATCTGCATTTTGGTTGAGAATTTTAGGATTAGTGCTGCTCAATAAGACATGCTCTTATCCCAGCAATCCAACTACTGCACATTCTGGTATTAAATCAGAAAAAAAACTGGATGTGTATCCTTTTAACCTCGCAGGTTTACAAAAACTAGATTAATTTATTATATCCCAGAAGAAAGTTTCTTATTGTTCTGCAGACTCTTTAAGATACTCAAAATGAATTTTAAAATGCAACATTTAAGGATTTAAGGAGGATACACTTATTCCTTAGATTACTTGGATTCTTTTTAGGTGTCAATATTTTGGACATCACACATTTTTGTCAAGTTGCTACTGATGCTAATGTTAGTGTAATGTTAACATTAGGGTTAATTAATTAACATTAATGTTAATTAATTAATGTTAATTAACATTAATGTTAATATTAATAAGATTAACATTAACATTAATGTTACCATTTTCGCTCACTTTGATATGAAATCTACCTCACATACTGGATGGAGTAAATCAATATTAATCAAAATGTGATAGCACACATATCATTTTAGCTGAATGGAGAAAGTCAATACTAATCAATATGCTAGTTACTACTCACATGCTATTAACAGCATTTTAGCACTCGTCAGTTTAGTTCATAGAGTGCCGTTTGTGTGCCAGAAGGAGCATTAAACTGTAGGTCAGCATGCTAGTACACTAGGCTTTTATAATGAAACCTGAGGCCTAACTCAGCATCAGAATCTCTGATTAGGTTTTTCTTAACACACACCCAGCTCCTTTAAAATTTCTTCAGAAATGTTCTTGTTTTCGCTCTCACAGATTCTTGCCTCAGTCATATAAAAATACAGCGAGCTGCTTTCAGATAATTGACTAGCACAGTCATCAAATATACTGATTGTAGAAGTGTTGTAGTTTTTCATACCACTAGGAGTTGGTGTTGGACAAACATCAAGATCTGTTCGAATGAGATGGAGGGAAATTTTAAGAAAAATAACAAATAAGATCAAGTAAATACATTGAAAAAATGATTTAAGATTCTGACAGATGTGCTCCACCTACCTGACAGTGGCTGGCAGTAAGTATTGTTTGGAAGAAGTGCATTGATGCATCCACAGGTACTGTCCAGAACATTGTTGCATTGGCCATAAGTGGAGCACATGTCACAAGGCCAACCATACTGATCCTCACATCTGCACTGGTAGCTGGTATTGTAGGGGGAGCACACTGAAAACGAGACAGGCTGTTAACGTTGACAACATTGCTTCCAATGCTGTAATGGGGTACACAGTTTTACCTGTAGAAATGTTCACAGTAGAGAGCTGGACGCTTTCACTGAGGCTGATGGGGTAGCTGATGTTTCTCAGCTGCTCTACGACTCCAGCATCTGTGGTCATCAGGTCAACAGAAATGATGAATCGATGGATGACTGCTGGTGCTGTGGAGACTGCAATTAAAGAAGAAAGGAAAACGTGAACCTATGCTTATCACCAGAATAATACCATTAAATGCTTTCTTTTTATTCCATTAAGCATCTTTTGAGTCTTACTTGTACGTGTTAGAGTTATTGCTGTTGTTGGAGGACAGGCTGTAAAGTCTATAAAGATGAAGAAAATCCTTTAGTAAATGAAATAAAGACACTAAGAAGGCATTGATTGATCAGTCTGCTAGCTCATTTAAAAAAAGATCAAACATTGCAGAAGGATGATGGGGGGTAAAACTGCTGTGCTTAATAGAAAATCCAGTAATTTAGGAGTAACTGGGGAGGGAAATTCAAGAATGTTGCTTTTATTCTGAATGAAAGTGCTGTTTCTTTGCCAAGTGTCCACTGTTGTGTGTGTCAAATTAGGCTCACAATAGAAAATCAGATGGATGTAAAATACAGAGTTTTTAGCAATACATGGACCTCCAATTAAGGGCCATAATACATTGTATACACAAATTTTAGTGTGTGCTCGTGTTTATCCAATGCTACCAGTATGACATCTAGGGTTGATTGTGAAAAATGTGTGTAATAGTTGAGCTTTTATAAAATCAGAGACAGTATGTGAGGAATGTTGGTGGTTACATTTCAGATTCACATGAATCCATCTGATACTCACTGTATTGATCCTCAGCCTGGCAGTACTGTCCATCAGCAGGAATGCCACTGATGCATCCACATGTGTCACCAGTGATGTTGTCACATGATCCATATGTTACACACTGGTCACATGGCCAACGATACTGATCCTCACATCTGCACTGGTAATCACCACTGATTTGAGAACAAACTGCAAACAAAACAGACAATTAAGGAAGTCCATTACCAACATCCCCTAAGGATGTCCTTGAATAAATTCTCTCCAGTATTTGGTTTATCTGGACTTCAAGCAGTGAGTTCTTACCTGTGGTGAGGTTGATTTGTGTGACATTCGCTGTGGGGTTCAAGGTAAAGAAGCTGCCATTGTTCAGAAGGTTCCTGAGGAATTCCACTGTTTCAGCATCCGTTAGGTTCAGCTCCACTTCAACCTCATATTCAGACTGAACAAGCAGCTCTGCAAGATAATGAAAAAAGAAAACTTTTTTCCTTTTTCTTGGTTGGTGATTTCCAGATACACAAAATAAGAAGTCATAAATAAAAATAACACAGAATTTGTCTGTGCTAAATTATTATTATTATTAAACAATTATATGCCCTTTAGTCTTGAGCAGCCATCAGAGTAACAGCAGTCGTTATATAATGTAAAGTTGGACAACCAGTTTCTCTATTTTGTAACTTTAGATCAGATAAGGGAGCTGGTCAATCACATGAACACACAGTGGTGTGATAAAGTGAAAACACTAAAGTGTGATGAACATGCAATAAAAATAGGAAATCAAGGAGGGTGTACCACCGTGTATGCAACACCTCATGTTTGTTTTAGCTTACTGTCTTTCTGCCACAAAACATTCCTGTTCCACACCGCTGTAGAATTTGTCTAGATAAACTTACTTCTAATGGCCAAGATCTTAAACGAGATACATCAGAGTTTTCTTTTCCTTTCCTCTCACTAACCTGCATAATATTGTCTCAGTTGTGAATGCTAAAGGTAAAGATTCTGCTCATGCTCAAGCTAAGTTAGCCACTAATGGTTCTGTTACACTTAAAACATAACCACCATCATTAATAAACACACAAAATGGTGCTTAAAGGTACATGTGGGACTTAAATGGATTACTAAATAGCACAACAGTGCTAATTTCCTTATTGGTAAGTTTAGCAACTAATTCCATGTGCGACATCATCACTATTAGTCGTCTTTATTCTTAGTTTTACATTGCCGTTCAGTTTTATATTATTGGCTACCTAAAGCAATTGACACAATTTAACATGAGGTTGGAGTATTGTATTCATAAATTTTTATGTTTTATTGAGAAGTTCTCTGTTCATTCTGTAGTGCAGGGTTTACCGTTTGATAACACTAGTGCACAATCTGACTCCATCTATTGTTCATTAAAACTACACCTCACCAGGCAACCATAGAAAAATAACATGCAGAAAGTTGCTTGGCTATTATTACCCAATAATCAGGTGGTAATTTTGATCTAAATTACTAATCGTGTTAATAATTGTCTTTGGCACTTATCAAGGGATAATTATAGTCAAACCAAGTCCTTTCTTGCACAACACACTTTAACATGTTTAGTTCAAAGTCATTCGCATTTTCAACTTATATTGCAACATATCAACTTTTTTATTAAATACGATGATTCCTTCTTATCCACTAACCGAGCTGTGATTACCTGAGATCAGCTGACAGGAAGAGCCATCAGCTGGGATCGCTGAGATGCATTTGCAGATGCCGCTGGATATGGAATCACAAGTTCCATATGCGATGCAGGTGCTGTACGGCCAAGCAAACTGCTCTTCACACTCACACTGGAAACCAGTTACAGTGGAGACACAAACTGTGTGAGGAGAGATGAGAAGAAGATGACTATGTAATGTTGTTACTGCTGCTGTTTGTGTTACAGCCGTCACTCACCTGTTGTAACAGTGATATCCTGGATCTCTGTGGTGTTATCAAGCTGGAGAGGATAACTGGTGGTGTTCAGGGTTGACAGCAGCTGCTCATAGGTTTCCACGTTCGATGCATTTAATAAAATGTTTGCTGAGTAAATCTCAGAGTCTGAAAGCACTGTGAAGATTAACATTTGAAAGGGAATAGTGTCAATTTTCCCATATTAACATACTGGCCTGATATTTCAGAGATGACAACATAATTTTGCAGTTTTTTTTTTTGTTTTTTTGCAAAATATAACATTTGAAATCAAACGTTTACCTGCACTGTGTAAAAAGATACATATACTTGACTTATCTCACTTTCTAAAGATAAATCAGACCAGAATTATTTATATCTGCTAAGTGCCACAATTTGAGACTTATTTATTAACGTCTTCAAGATCAGACTTTGGTCATTTAATAGAAACAAACTAACCATCTCTTTTCTCCCTTGTGTGAGGAAGAAAGTGTTCACCATGTGGTTCCTCAGAAGAAAAAAATACACAAGGTGTTTATATATAACATGGAAGCTCTGCAGTCATCAACAAGTCCCATATTATGTGTTTGGGGTCATAAATAAATGAAGTTGCCTTACTAGAAAATCCTGAACAGTAAAGTGAAACTGAAAGTTGAAGTTTCTTTTTTCCAAAGCCAGCAGTGTTGCTAGAAGCACAAAGACGGCCAAGGTTCTCTTGGTTATTGCCATTCCTTCAGAGGAAATTACAGGAGGACAATCAATAAAAAAACAACAAACAAATACAACTTCACAAAGCCATCTAGGTTTTAATCAGACAGAAACATATCCTGTTTTATGATACACTGACATTTTTAGTTTAGATGTAATTTTATTCAAATGAGTTCCTAAATCTAAAATTAAAGCATTGTGGTGAGATTATATGATATGTTATTATTTTTGGTAGTTTTCTAAAATATAATTGTTGTTGCAGAATCTACCAACTTTTACTTTAAAATTTAAAATGTGTCATATTTTTTCTTTCATTATCTATAAATAATAAATAATAATTTTAACTATCAGACATGTAACTTCTTCAGTTTTTTTGTGCAATCAAAACATTTCAATTTGTGAAAATGTGTTCATGAGTCTGGGCTGAACAGACTCATCAACAGAGAGGACTAGTTACATTTTTAACTAGTCACCTCTAATTAAAAATGTAACATGAATCCTAAGAAGCTATTTCAGCATTATTTCACATTATTGAAACAACTTTCCAATTATGGCATGGACTGGAATCACATGCTACAGATTCCTAAAAACATAGTACTTGATTTCTGAAACCTTCAGATGTGAAAACTAAAATGATAATGTTATAATAATGTTGAAAAATCCTAGAAATGCATAAAATTTGCATTTCACCTCATTCTTGTGACCGCAAAAATATGCATTGTTTTGTTTTACTACTTAGATGAACCCCATAGCCAAAAATAGTTTAATCTTTGTAATATATCAATAACTTTTGAGTGGATCTTTTTTTAATTTTTAATGTTTTTCATTTCATTAAAAAAACAACGTACACATAATAGTAATCTAATTATACAATTTCCTATATGTTATAAAAATAAAAATAACTAACATTTTAGACTAAAAATATCCTCCAACATAAACTTGCATTCCACTGATACAAACATCTGAATTTAAACTTAGAAATTATAGGGTCAGCTAAAACGGTTTGCTTCCATCTGTATGATGATTTATTCATGTTTTTAAGGTGATATGACCTTGAATAACCAGAACTAATATTAGCTACACAAAACCTCAGAAGAAGTCTAAGCTGGTGCTGTAACTTTGAAAAAAATGATGGTTAGTTGTTTCTAACGCACCTTAAAAGCTCCGTGTTGAAGCAGTTACCGTGTAATGGAATTATGAACGAAGTTTGGAGTAAGAATACACTTGAGAATAGCTCACCTAATACTGGGGTCTCCGCCACACTTTGACTTTTCTAATTACGTATAACAACAGAGTCAGATGGTCACGTATTTTTGCTCACACACCTACCTCGGTTTGTTTTCTAAATACACAGGTCTGTAATGTTGGTTTTTCAAGGTTAATATTTTTTGAGTTTGTGGGTGCTAATTTTGGAGTTGTTTTAACACTTACAGTTATCAAAAAATCTCTGCGAGCGTTTTCAATCAAGCGAGTTAAATGGTAACACCTGTGACTTATGCTGCGTTCCAGTTACCTCGGAACTCGGAGCTTAGTTTAACGTCAGAACCGAGACAACGGCGTTCTAAAGAAGTCGGGATTCAACATGGCAACAACACTCATAGACATAATTGTCAGTATCTCTTACAAGCATAGTTTTTAGCTTTACTTTCCATAGCTAAGCATCACTTTTAATTAGCTCGTCGTAAAATGTAACACGTTTATAGTTGCAGGGGCTACATGCAACATACACACAGTCTTAGTTGTGTGTTGTAAAATAAACATGTTCCCACCACTCCGGAGCGGCCATATTGAAACGTGAAGGCGGCATTACAAGTCCTAACTGGGGACAGTTGGAGTTGCTCCCTCCCAGTTTCCAGATGGGAAATCAGATTTGAGAGGGGTTTTCCAGTGTTTTTTGACTGGGAAGTAGGAATTTCCCAGTTCCGAGTATAACTAGACATAGCATTAAATTCACTCCAGGTCTGCTTGATAACTTCCGGTTTGTTGATAGGGTTATCTACCATTTTAGTCAACATATTTATTTTTACATTTGAAAATAATTACAACGATGGTAAAGCAGATAGTCGTCTTATTTATAAACCCTTCAAGTGCTTATGTTAGAGATGAACCCCAATTTATGATTAATTTGACTGTCACGTTGCTTCAGTGAGGGATTCTGGGTAGAATTTATGTTCATTTCGTTTAGTTGTAAATATTTATTTATTTATTTATTTATTTATTAAGATTAGACTGTTCTTGTTATTTTATGTTATGTATTTGTTGTTTGTTAGTTTGTGTTAGACAATTCAGCAGAGTAACCATGAGTGAAAGAGGTAGTTATCTTAAAAAATTGTGGGGTATGCCATGTAGAAGATTCTCCAAATAAATTGATTATGTGTGGAGTTGAGTGGTAGACTGAAGATTTGTTGTCAATCACAGTAATACTAATTAACACATTAATGAAAGGAATTAGCATGAGTTTAGCATTAAAAATGCACAGTAATGTACCATAAATTAACAATGTAGGTCACTTTTCAAAATTTTATTGTAACTCAAAAGTTGTTAGAAATATTTTAACTCAGGAAAAGTGTCAAATTTAACACAGAGATGAACTGACACTTTGGATTTTGCTGAAGTCTAGTACGTCTGTGATTCAGACGGATTCGACTTTAGATGTGATATTATTGTGGCTATTTATTGTATAACATAGTCTCTGTTGAAATAGGTTGCATAATTTCTAATCTATGAAATAAAACATAACAGTTTTGAGATCAGCTCCAGCTGGAAAGTGAGACCTTCCAGGGTGGAGTTTACACACCGGCGTCATGGGAAAATCCACAAGTTCTCAGCTTTCCTCTCTACACACTCACATGTCAAGAGTCGATGGTAACTCTAAGTCCCTGAGAGTCTGCGAGGAATCCCCACCAAACCGGTTCCAGTGTTACACCTGACAGAACAGGACTAAACCTTCCATGTCTCAGACAACATCTGACAAGGTGCAGGTGAACAAGCGCATGTAAATCTCTTTATTTTTGCCTTTTGTCCTGTCTGCAACACATCTGTTCAGTTCCCTCCGTTAGGTAAATAGTAGAAATATTGGTTTTGTGTTACACTTAGAGGACTTTGCACTGTAAAAAATGTACCCTTCCTTGAGATGGTTACATAAGTCCAACAAGTTAAGCAGTAACCTTTTTCCAACATAAACAGAAATAACTCAATGTACTTCCTTCAAGATATCTCATAAAGAAACCTTTGAAAGAAACCTCACAAAAAAGGTCCAGGATCTTAACTTTCATTATGAAGTCATGTTATCATCTCATGGAGTTTTGGTTGGTTTTAAATGTGTGACATTTACTCTGATCACCACTGTACTTCAGGAGTCACCAAATCAGAAATAAAGAGTCCGGATGTGTGTGAGCTAATCTCTGTACGAGTCCAGCTGTTCTCTGAAGAACAGTAGAGAACAGAATCATAAAGGCCCAGGAACACGGAACACACTATGTAAGAGCTACAGAGATCCGTAGTTCGAAATATAACTGAGTTTGTCAAAATTTTTGACTCATAAAAAACAATTATATTATGAATTTTACAACTGATTTTAATGTTGTTGTTTTTTTGTTGTTGTTTTCTTTGCATGTGTAACAGGTTATTTAAATTTAATCACTCAGGATGTTCGATGCTATATGAGCCTGAAACTGGCCATATTTAACAAAGCACTTTTTTTCTAAGTGGTGGCCACCAGGGGGTGTCAGAGTGGCCTCAAAGTAGGAGGAAAGAAACAAATCTAATAATTTTTTTACTCACATTTTTTTTACTATATAATCTAATCTGTTTTTCATTCATTATCATAAAATCTAAATTAAAACAACTTTTTAAGATTGTATTTTTAAAGCTAATTTTTCTGATGAGCACTGTTAGCTGTTTTGCTCCTTAAGTTAGCTTGGCAAGTGTGAATTGGAAAAGTTTCTGTCAACAAAAATACCAAAGGACCTGAACAGCTGTGGAGGAAACAATAAGACCTCATGGCCAACTAAAACCAAAATGTGTAACAAAACTAAACAAATTATTGGATAGTGAATAAAAGTGCAAGAAAAATCCCCCATAAAAGTCTTTTTATTTTTGTTTACCTATTTTATAGCATCCTCTGTGAGTTTGTAAAAGTTGTCTCTGGCTAGAAAATAATGCCAGAGGTTTGGGGGCCATGGTGTGGAAAAATCTGGGAATCCCTGAACTAAATCAAATAAAGATGTATAATGCCGGGCCAAAGTTTTCTAATGAGCATTTATATCTCTGGACAAAGAGATATACAACTCTGAACAACTTCTGTTAAAAAATTAAAAAATAAAAAAATAGAGTTTACAGATTAATTATAAGAATCAAATGTCGGACAGTGTAATAAAGAAAGCAAAACCTAAGAATTCTCATGAGCATTTCATTTGTTTTATCGTTTTGATCTCTGTTGCTGGACATATAAACTGGTTTCAGAAGGAAACAGATTACTGATTGGGTTTATCAAATGTACGTCACATTCCAACATACGTGTGCTCTGACACATTGGCTGATTTTTATCCTATCTGCTCTTCATTTGCATTACATAGGGTGAAGAGGAAAAAAAAGATTCACTGACTGACATTAATATATGTTAAGCATTTCTTGTTTCAGGTCATTTGGATTAACCGGAATTTTTGTATTTGGCTAAGTATAAGTATAAGAAGAAAGAAACAAAAATGACAGTGCATATCAAAAGTCATCTACTGTATGTGTCCTTTAGCATTTGGGACAAAAGCTCTTTAAGCTCATGAATTGGATCAAACATTTCAGGTTACCTTCCAGAATCTTCTTCAAACAGCTTGCTGGAATTTTGTCCAAATCCTCCAGAGGGAACTCCTGTAAGCCAGTGGGTTTTCTAGGTCACCTGGCTCACACACCTTATTTGCTCATATTTCCTGTGGGACTGAGATCAGACATTTGTGATGACCACCTCTGAACACATCACTAGTTTGGTGATGTACATGGAGTCTTTCTGTGTTTAAATGACCCATTTGGGCCCAAAGGTTACTTCAGTATTGCCACATATTTTTTTCCATATTTTCATGAAGCCCACCAGCCCCTCCTGCTATATGGCGTTCCACTTGTAAAGTTACACAGTAAACAATTAAGAGCAATGTTTTGATTTATCCTGTCAGAGAAAGAAAAAAATGTGTTCATTTTTCAGTCATATTTTCACCATGTTATTCACACATTTATAGATTTGATAGTTTTTCATATTAGCTAATTTGCTAATTAGTGATAATATTAATATGAATATTGGACCTAAATATTTAGTTAGCTAGCTTAATATTTAGCTGGTGACCTAAACAGCTATCCTGCTAGCTACGTCTTTATTTAGTAAGCTAAATAAAGTCTTAGGTAAATATTTATCTTGAAAAATATCTAATTTGGAAAATAAATATTGAATTTGGATCTAAATATTTCGTTTGCAAACTAAGAAATTAAATAGCAAAATATTTATTTTTGGAGCTATAAAATAAACATATTTAGCATGTGAATTAGGGGTTTAGGGATTCTTTAAAAAGAACATCTCTCTAACATTCACTGCACAAACTTTGGAAGTATTGCACGTTCTGTCTGCCTTTAAGCTGGCCTGAATGTCTGTCTGTCTGCACCAGTAGAGCCTGTTTAAATCTCTCTGTAATTGTGAAGCTGCTGTTGCAAGAACAAATCTAACTGCTCTGGAGTGCAGCCTGTAAAATTAAAATATTACCCTCTGATCCACACCTAAGACTGTAAATCTGCTTAAACTGTAAAATCTCTGTTGTAGATGTGAGGACAGACATTTAAAATCAAGTTATTAACAAACAACTGGACTAAGTTCTTCATTTCATCAAAGTAAGCAGACGGACTTTGTGCAGTGGATTGAGGTCAGCTGGATTGTGTCATCAGAACATTCTCATTGTAAGACTTTTATGTAAGAGACGGGACTTGATGTTTGACAAAATGCAAACATCAAATCATATTTGAACCACTTCTGCTCAAAGCTGCTCCAAGAAAAGAAGAACCAGTACTGACATACTAAGTTAACACAACTAAACCTGCTTAGTTTCATCATTATGTGGAAGCTGGAACAATTTAAGATAATGGGTTTATTCAATTTTCTAGAAAAGTCAATTTGGGTTAAGAGTACCTTGACAAAAAAACAAACAAAAAAAAAGATCTAAACGTTTTTCTAACTTTCTACCAAAAGCCGTATAAATACAGAAACCAGACCCAAAGCAGTTGTGAAAAAGGGTTTTCATCCGTTTCCAGTTTGAATTCCATTATTCAAATTTTAAACAGGCCCACAAAAATGGCTGTTTATGTCATCCATGCCAGAAACAACGGCATGGATGTTTTCAATTCGCATTTTCTTACTTTTTTTAGCAACAAAAATAAACAAAGATCCCAAAGATGATCTGAGCTGAGACAACAGGTGTCTATCATGAATCATTTCCTAACAAAATGTAATATTTACGTCATGGAATCTCATCCTAGTTTGCAATTTTATTTGTAACAGGCTCAACAACAAGCTTATTTGCTTATGACACTCAAACCTTCACAGGTTGTCTTTGTTATCCCCCTGATGCTGTCAGTGAAGATATCAATGACATATCTTTATATTTTTTTAATATTAAAAAGGTTTAAATTCTCAAGTCATCCCCTTCTAGCCGCATAGATTGGTTCGGTTTGCAGGTGCATTACAGCTAAAGGTAAATTAATTTGATTTCAAAACGATCTGTGCGCTTATGATCTAAGAAAAGTTCACAGAATACACTTGGTAACATGACAAACAAGTGATAGAGAAAAGATAAAGATTCACTTTTCTGAGAAGTATACCATCACCCGCAATACAAAAAGAAAAAAAATAGGTCAGACAGAGTGAAGAAAAGCAGTTTGACAAAGAACAACAACGTCGCCTTGAGCAGAAAATAATTGGCAGTCTTACCACAACTCTCCTGCCATCAGTGTTAGAGCAACATGCTGAATGCTGGCAAAAGAATGTCAAAGCATTAAAATCCAAGAAGCACAGGGGGGAAAAAAAGTTTTAAAAAAAGCCACAAACTGTACAGGTACTGACTCAACAGGTTTAATCATTCCACTCAGTCTCATAGTCTGATTTTTATCAGGGGAGGTTCTTTTGTTCAACACCGTGGGTAGATGTAACACAAGTCTTAAAATCTGCAAAGTCAGCTATAGCATAATGGATTATATTACCACATTTTCCTTTTTTCTTTTTAGCGGTTTACTTTATGGAGGATTATCAATAGAACAGGGTGGAAGCGATTAGATGTAACATGATGATGAGTTCCAGTCGCCACAGTGTGAAAACTGCTTCAAGTGAGAAAAATGTTAGCATCACCTAAATGATGCTAATGTGGGTTAAATAATGTCTATCATGTTCAACTTGGTAATAAAAAAGAGGCAGACGCTGTGTGGAAAACAAAATCCAGCAAAAGTCTCTGAACCTGAGCCAGAATTGCTGCAGCTAATCACACACCAGATCAGGTCAGTGATTAGTTGACCTGATCTGGATCCATACGTAGTTATGGTTAGTGTGTCATAACTTTCAGCAAAACTGAAGTTATAATATTTGGGCATGAAGAGAAATGATCTAGAGTCAGCACACAGCTTCAGTTATTACAGATAGAAACCAGAGATCAGGCTGAAATCTGGGAGCAGTGATGAACTCTGACCTGAACCCTCAGAGAAACATAAAGACGGTTACAAAATCAGCCTTTCATCACCTGACGAACATTTCTAATGCCACGTCAGGCTCAGTAGGTACAAAATAACTTTAGAATAACAAAGCTTGTGCAGAAACAAGAAGTCTCACTTCAACATAACTTGTAGGTAGGACTGTATCCCAATCATTTTTTGCTTGTTTCTTCATTTTTAAAATTACTCACAGTATTTAGCCCTTTCCTGCATAGTGGTCACTGCAGTGGACGGCTATCAAAAACCATTTTATTGTGTTTCTTGTGGATTTTTCTGTTATAAATGCACACAGACCTCTGAAGTGGACACTAGTGCATCATACACTATCAACTTCTGGTCGTCCACTGCTAGTGCAAGAAAATATTTGTTAAATCTAACATGGAAGACAGCCGAAAAATCATGCTGGCATGATCCCTCCCTCCCTCTACTGTAGAAGCTTTTGCAGGTAAAAAGAAATAAATAAAAATATTGTGGCATCGAGAAACCCCTGTAGACTAACTCTACTGATGTATTTTCCGAATAACTTTCCATTTGGAGAAAATTTCAACTTATGACCTGCAAAAACATCCTAGAATTGAATTATTGTATTTATTTATTTTACAAAATTTTTTA
>NW_015116080.1:39033-39932 GCF_001443285.1 Poecilia latipinna
AATTGGATTATGCAACTTAATAATTGCTGCTAATTACGACAGAGAACAAATCCTATTGTCCATCCAGCTGCTTTGTCTTGCATCATGTTTTTCACACTCAAAACAAAATAACTTATGACACAACATGTATATTCCCTCAAAGCTGAGACTCTGATCAGAATAACATGACTGGGAAGCAGGGAAATCTGTCTTTAGTCATTTGGAAACTAAACACTCAAATTGCTTAAAAATAACTAACAGTTGTGAATACAGAACACCTCAGTCATTGTGGGAACAATGCATATACTGTCTTTTGTTCTGTGGCCTGACATTTACAGAGAGAAAAAAACTGGTTTGGTAACTTGAACTTGACAACTTTACAGCTAGTTCCCCACATGAATGCTAATGCTAGTTAGCATAGCCACTGATGATGGCAGATAAAGGTTTTTCTGTAACGGTACGTTGTATCTCCGACTTTGCACATTGAGCAGCAGCAGTGTATACACCAGTATGATTGGCAGCACTAAAACCATCCTCCTGGCTCTGCTTGGTTGTTTCTGACTTGGAGCGTTGTGTTTCTCCAGATGGCAGCAGAACCAATGGGAGGAGGTGGAGGAGCTCAGTGTTTTCATGAATTATCTCATGTTGTATTTTATGTCAAACAAAAAGGAAAAATATAATACCTGTAGCTTCATATTTCACAGCTCTGTGGCTTTTATAAAGTTCTGTGCTCACGAGAATAAAGATAAATGTGTTTCATTAATTCCATTTTGTTTGTGTACTTCATCTTTATGCTACACTGTGAACTATTAGTTCCCAAACCAGGAGTGTTTACTGCAGTTGTTCCGATTTGGTGAATCATTATTGAGCATCAAGAACTTTTTTAGTGTTGAAGTGCTGAATTTATATATATATATATA
>NW_015116080.1:44098-46787 GCF_001443285.1 Poecilia latipinna
AGCATACTTCTGTCTGACATAGTGTCTGATGTACTAACTAATGAGGAAGAGAAAAAGAAAAAAAAAACTCCCTTTTGTTTTACTTTACTGGCAATCATTTACAGTCAAAGATTTAATCAGTTTTTAAGTTTGTTTTATCAGTAAGATAAATCTAATCAGAAAGATCCCTAACCCTGGAATTTGTGTGATTAGGACTTGTAACCTTTTTTCTTCTTCTGTTTGAGATACAGGGAGTTTAAGGTTTTTATGTAACTTGAACATTATAACCATTCTTCATAAGTCAGGATTATTGCGTGTCTTGAACAGGTTGGTCCTAGAACAGCATTTAAACGAAGCTGCTTCCTGTTCAGTAACTTTACTAAAACACACAGCAGTGGTTTTGTCCAGCCTGTTAGTACGGCAGGTAATAAAGGCAAACTGGCTTCACACTGTGTGCACAATTATTCTGCAATTTTGAGCATATCATCATTTTTATGCATATTTTCCAACTCCTAGCTGTATAAACTTGAATGCTTATTGAATATAAACATGTCAGCTGATGTCTATTTGTTTATTGAGGGACAGAGGGGCCTGTAGAGATCAACACTCTATATCAAGATGTGCAGTATTATCAGGCAGCTTCTTCTCCTAAGGCAAAATGGGCCAATATGTAAGTGACTCTGAAAAGTCTAAAATTGTATAAAAAAAAAAAGTTTTTCAGGGGGATGCAGCACTCTTGAAATTGCTATGAGATCCGGGCGTGATCACAAAACCATCAAACGTTTCGCTGCAAATAGCCAACAGGGTCGCAGGAATTGTGATGAAAAATAAAAAGACATAACAGCTTCACGTTTGAGAAGAATCAAACGTGAAGCTGCCAGGAAGCCGTCATCTTCTGGTGCTGTCGTATTCCAGAACTGCAACCTTACTAGAGTTCCAAAAGTACAAGATGTTCAGAGCTCAGAGAAATGGCCAAGGTGAGGAACGCTGAAGCTGAAACATCAAGACTGGGCCAAGACATCTGAAGACAGATTGTTCAAAGGTTTTATGGATTGATGAGATGAGAGTGAATCTTGACAGACCAGATGGATGGATGGACCTGTGGCTGGATAAGTAATGAGCACAGAGCCCCACTTCACATCAGACAGCAGCAAGGTGGAGGTAGGGTACGGGTACGGGTTGGTATCACTAAAGATGAGCTAGTTAGACCTTATCGAGTTGAAGATGGTTTCAAAATCAACTCCCAAACCTACTGTCAGTTTTTAGAAGACACTTTCTTGAAACTGTGGTTCAAGAAAAGGTCTGTATGATTTTTATGCAGGACAATGCTCCATCACATGCATCAAAGTACTCCACTATGTGGCTATCCAGTAAAAGCCTTAAAGATGAAAGAATAATGAGGTGGCCCCTTCCTCACCAGACCTGAACCCCACTGAGAACCTGTGGGTTTTTCATAAACTGGAGATTTACAGTGAAGGGAATCACTTCACATCTCTGAACAGAGTCTGGGAGGCTGTGACTGATGCTGCACAAAATGTTGATCATCAGCAGATCAAGAAACTGGCAGACTCTATGAATGGAGGGCTTAAAACTGTTATTGAAAAGAAGGGTGGCGATAATGGTCAGTGATTTATATTTTAAATGTCAGAAATGTTTATTTGTCAGTTTTGAGTTGTATGTTTATTATTCTCACAGATGATAATAAACAAGTGAGATGGGAAAAAATTTCAGTTTTAATTCAGTTGCATAATAACTCTGCACACTAAAGTTACCCAATAATTGTACACACATTGATATTATCCTAAGAAAGTGAAAATTTCACTATTACATTCTTAAATATTTGGTCATTTTGAATTGACAGAGAGCACTGCAATTGTTCAAAGATATAATTAACCCTCAAAACTCCAACTTGTATAACAATGGTGCACACAGTTTATTTGTGGGTTCATGTCTGGAGAACATGCTAACGTTCCTTAGCTTGGTTTCATCTGTCAACAATACATTGTTTCATGTTTGAATAGTTCACCAAGTGACCCAATTAGATTTTTGCATTCTGTTCTTTACTTAAACCAGGTTTTAATTTGACGATTGTTCTACTCTTGATTGGGCCTCAATTCTAGGCACAACCTGACTGTAGTTGAAAAGTTGTGTTCTAATCTGACGTTCAGATTAGGATAAGTGACCCAGTACCAAAGGCAATATGACGTCAAAGTTAGTTTACATAAGAGCTGAGTGTAACAGCAGCTTTAGCTTTAGCTATCTTTTGCTAATGCCTGACTTCCTGTCAGGAATGCTGCCCTGCATGTGTGAAACATGAGGATGTGGAGTTTACTGGAGTCTGATTACAGCATACTGACAAGCATCGACCACTTCACACCATCCAGGGTTTACTATTTCTCTTATATTTGTTTATTTATTTCAAACTGACATTAAAAATGTCAGCAGAAAAACAATAAAATAAATAGTCATGCCGACTGGCATGTAATTTTACGCAATTTGTTCAAAAAGGAGCAGGTAGAAGATAAAAGATCTTCTGATTGCCTGCAGCTCTCACACTGATAAACATACAAACATTTAAATCTCCCCACATCAGTTAAACCTTTCAAGTTTTCCCACATTACCCACATGCTTAAACATCACATTATTGTCATTGACTGTACAAGTATTTACACATATGCCAACAATAGCCTTTGAGACACCCATCCTAATA
>NW_015116081.1:0-3195 GCF_001443285.1 Poecilia latipinna
GAAGTTCAAAAACATGACTGTTAGGTTAATTGGTCTCTTTAAATTCTCCCTAGGTGTGAGTGTGTGTGTGCATGGCATCTTTCATACATAAGAAATGTGTAAAGAAATCGTTACTGGAGGAATATCTAGCTGCTAGCTTCTAACCAACTTCTAAACTCTGCAATGTAATGGCAAAAAGAGGAGTGAAAAATGTCAGATGGAGACTTCAAAGTTGTTCAAACCCTAACTGTGAAAAGCTAAAAGCAGTGGAAATCAACAATGAGGATCTGCCACATGCTGACCAGATGGAAAGAAATTGTGGCCAAATTGTGGAAGAAATGAGGAAACAAGGAAAATGAGCCAGATACAGGGGCACTCAAGCTTCTAGAAGGGAGAAAAGTGACTCATTAAACACAGGTTAACATCTACACAACAATGGATGACAGTGACAGTGTTTTCAGTTGGTATTTGAAAAAGGTTTAAAAATGCACGAAAATGGTACTTATAATTTAGGATAAAGGATTGTATGTATGACTTCCTTTTCTTCGCTAGTGTTTGTGAGTGTTATAATCATCAGCAATCTGATAAATATGACATGCTATTGTAATAAAGCTCTAAATTTATGTTCTCTTACTGTAAGGGGTCCATGAGAAAACAGAAAAAGAAAGGCAGTTGTAAGTGTAACATAGTTAATATTGTATAGAATTCCACTTGTCATTACTTCCCAGTTTGGGTTCATGTGTAAAGGGTGAAACAGCACCCCCTCCTGGTGGTTGGCAGGGTTAAATATAGTGAACGCAAACATCTCGTTGCCAGTTCATGAGAGATGGGCGCGAGGTAGGTTCACTGAGTTTAATGCTCCAGTAAAATGCTATGTTAGCTTGTTGCTAACATGAAATGCTATCCCTCGTAAGGTGCTGAACCCGCTGTGACGAACCTGATTCCTGATCAGTCCATATTCTGTTTCGCACAGATAAACGACGTTTCATCTCATCCTGTCTCCTGGCCCTTATTCACACAACGCAGAACTGATTTATGCTGATCGATCAGAATTACCGAGGTTACATTGGTGCCGTGACCCGTTCAACTACGCCAGCGCGGGTGGGTGCGTCTACTTCCTGGAACGCGGGCTGCGACTACTTCCCGGCGCCTCGGCGGATTGGTTCGGTTATCAGGCACGGTGCTGATAACGCTCCATGTGGACTCTTTGCCGCTTCGGTAGTGTAGCGGTGGTCATTTAGTTTTTTTAAAAATATTATTTTACCCGTTTTGTGTCGTTGTGCAGAGCTAATGTGTGGCTGCGCTGTAGTTATAACCGGAGTTTTGTTTTTTTTTTTCCTTTCTTTGCTCTCTCTGTGAGGGAGGGGCACTTTGAGACGAAATTAGTTTGAACGTTTTTACAGCTTTTTCACTCGGGTTTTACTAATTGATTTGTTGAAAGTGCACTTGGCCCCTGTGTTTAATTTATAAGTGCTCAAGATTTTTATTTTTTTGCTTTTGATCAGTAAGTACCGAGTTATGGCTAGCAACAATTCTTTTGGAAGGGGAAGGGGGTTTGGAATGTTTACTCCTATGCCTTCAGTTGCTAGAGGTAGGGGTTTGTTTTTGAATACCCCAGAAGCATCCACACCAAAACCAAATTTTGTTCATTTGGGTGAAAGAGTTAACAACACTGTTGATGCTCCACAATGTGATGTTGATGACAGGCTTTTGAGTGACATAGCTTCAAGAATTGGAGTATCTATAGGTGAAAGTATTGCATCTTGCATTGAGACCCGGTTGAGTAATACAGTGGGTCCAGGGATGGTTGGAGCTACAACTAACGATTCTGCCATGTTAAATGTCATTGTTCGCCCTGATGTGAAAGAACCCGTGAGTTTTAAAGGGGATCATGACACATGTTCAGTCCAAGAGTGGGAGGTTATGATGTTATCTTATATGAGAAAGAAAAGCATTCCTGTGGCTGAACAGGCTGATGAGGTTATGTCTAAGCTGATGGGGAGGGCACATGAAGTGGTTAGAGTTGGCATACGCAGTAAGCCAGTTTTAAATCTGACTGCAGGACCTGAGCCCATTTTTGAGATACTGAAGCAGCACTTCAGTGATACCAGGTCCTCTAGTTTGCCCTTAGCGGACTTTTATGCTACTGTGCCCCACCCTGACGAACATCCCTTTGACTATTGGCTGAGACTCAACAAAGCTTTGGATGTGACAGAGGACTGTTTAAAGAGACAAAATAAGGCTTTTGACTCTCTGTCCTGTGATCTAGCTGCCATGTTTATCCAGAACTGCCCTGATCCTGAACTGTCGCTCATATTCAAATGTCGGCAGCTGAAAGACTGGACGGTGGCTGACATTCACGAGAAGCTTGTAGAACACAGCAGAAATCGCAAGCGGCTAACCAAACACAGTATGTCAAGTTTCCTGTCTTCCCAGCACCAGGAAGTCACCTCCTCTGTGCAAAGTGCGACACTCAGTACTGAAGTACTACCTCCAGCTGCTGCTGTTGCACCGCCTATTGGAAAGTCAGCTGAGAGCTCGCCAGACCGACTGGACCGGGTCATCGCTCTACTCGAACGTGTTCTGGAGCAGCAGCCACAACAGCATAAGTTACAAAGTAGGTTCAGTGTACACACCCAGAGGAACCAGCTGACGAAAGTAAAGCCTGCTGTACCTTGTGCTGTGTGCAGCGATGGTGGACACACTACTCAGTACCACTGCAGATCCAACCATTTGTGCTTTGGTTGTTTTGCACCTGACCACATCCGAGCAGAGTGTCCAGGGACTGTGGTGAGGAAGCCTAGGAGCGATAAGCAGGTGGTGCAGTCTCAGGAAAACTGACTGGCCTACATGTGGTGGGGGCAAGTGTTGGGCCTAAAAGTGATCCCCCTGTTCCAGATGTTGAAGATGACATGGAGTCTGTATGTCAAAGTGCATGTGAAGTGAGAGAAATGGGATATACACCAATATTCCAAAACATTCAGAGACTCAAACAGCATGAGAACTTGTTTTATGAAGATGTGACACTGGGAGGAGTGGTTACAGTTAGAGCCTTGCTGGATAGCGGGTCGATGGCGTGCACACTGAGCTCTAAAGTAATACCTCAGCTGTTACATCGGGATGTTTTAAGGAGCCCCGCCCTTGAGCCGACAGCCACTGTGTTGATTGGGTGTGGGGGGTCCAGGACCTTACCTTCTGGCATGTGCGATCTGGAGA
>NW_015116081.1:7949-11856 GCF_001443285.1 Poecilia latipinna
TGAGGAGGTCAGTGAAGTTCCTCGGTCATGTCATCAGCATAGATGGGATCCAGTCTGACCCTGATAAAGTGACTGCCATCACCACTATTACTGAGTCAGACCTTATGGAGGTTGGCACGAATATTCCCTCACAGAGAAGGATCCGTTCCTTCCTTGGCATGGTAGTTTACTACCAGCAATTTATTGAGGGGTGTTCGGCTATGGCCAAACCATTGTTTCGGCTAATCTCATGCTCCAAAGGTCCGCGTGGAGGAGGGAGAAAACGCCGCCAAATCCGCAAACAGCTCCGTGCTGAGGATTGGACTGAAGATTGTCGGCAGGCTTTCCATCAACTGAAGCAGGGTTTGCTAGATTGTGTGGTGCTGGCCCACCCAAACTTCAGTGAGCCCTTCCTCCTGTCTGTGGATGCTTCTACCGACGGACTTGGTGCAGTCCTGTCACAAGTACCTGCTGGTGGTTCAACAGCCAGACCGATTGCTTTTGCAAGTAAATCGCTAAGTTATGCCCAATCTAAGTATCCTGCACACCGACTGGAATTCTTTGCATTAAAATGGGCGGTGTGTGACAAGTTCCATCACTGGTTGAGAGGTCACCAATTCACCGTGTGGACAGACAATAATCCGCTAACCTATATCCTGTCCAAGGCTCGGCTGGACGCGTGTGAGCAAAGGTGGATCGCTAAGTTGGCGCCATTCCAGTTCGACATCAAATACATTCCTGGATCGAAGAACGTGGTGGCTGACGCCCTTAGCAGAGAGCCCTTCGTGAAGTCTAGTACATCTCACCGCTTGACGAGAGTACCTTATGATGATCTACTGGCAGAGGCTGCAGCAATTGGTGCAAACGGGGTCCAGGAGGTGTTTCGCTGGTCAGCTAACCCGCCTGAAGTATCTGAGTGCAATCAACAGATATCTCAGGGTGTGGCGGTTGTTGAGACCGGAGCAGTATCATCACTGGAGGTTGCTGCTGTACTCCAGGGATGCAGAGAAAGTGATCCTGTGGTGTGCCCACATGCCCTTCTCCTGCCACAGTTCTCGCAGACTGTTCTAACACCACCACAGGTCAACTCTGAGGTGCTCTCGCTTGAAGTGTTGCAGGAAATGCAGAGAACTGACACAGTTCTAAGTAGAGTGATCTTCTTTGTAGAGAGAAAGCGGAGACCTTCCAGGAGGGAACGTGTCAAGGAGTCGTCAGAAGTCCTCAAGCTTTTGAAAGGCTGGGAAAAGCTTGCGTTGAGAGATGGAGTTCTGTACCGGGTAGCTAAAAACCCTGTCACGAAGAAAAAGTCTTACCTTTTTGTTGTCCCCCGCTCACTGCGCCAGAAGGTGTTACAAGGTGTTCACGATGAGACTGGTCACCAGGGTCAGCAGCGGACTCTGTACCTGACAAGGCAGAGGTTTTATTGGATTGGCCTAGTGCATGATGTTACTGAGTATGTACAACACTGCAGACGGTGTGTTGTCAGCAAGTCACCAGAGCCGGAAGCCAGAGCTCCTTTGAAAAACATAAGGACCTCTGAACCTCTCGAACTCGTCAGTATTGATTTCTGGACTGCTGAGGACTCTTCCAACAGTTCGCTGGATGTGCTAGTAGCTACTGACCACTTCACAAAGATGGCACACGCCTTCTTGTGTCCCAATCAGTCAGCTAAAGCAGTCGCACACCAGCTGTGGAACAACTACTTCTGCATCTATGGGTTTCCCAAGCGACTACATTCCGATCAGGGGGCCAGTTTTGAGAGTTCGCTTATTGCAGAGTTACTGAATGTGGCGGGCGTGCAAAAGTCCCACACTACGCCTTATCACCCTATGGGGAATGGCTCGTGTGAGAGAATGAACCGGACTCTAGGCAACATGATTCGAGCACTGCCACCAAGAGCTAAACATCGTTGGCCTGAGGCCCTGAAATCTCTGACGTTTGCCTACAATTGTACAGTGCATGAGACGACAGGATATGCACCGTTCCTGCTCATGTTTGGGAGGGTGCCACGTCTTCCGGTGGACGTCATCTTTGGTTCGGTGCTCAGTGATTCAGAGGTGGTGGACTATGATCGCTATGTTGAATCCCTGCGAAAGGACTTGAGAGAAGCTATGGCCGTCGCCCAGTCGACAGCAACTACACAGCTCCAGCGTCACACTGAGCTATACAACCGGAGAGTGCGTGGTGTACCGGTGGAAGTGAACGACAGAGTGCTGCTGGCCAACAAAGGGGAACGTGGAAAAAGGAAGCTTGCTGACCGCTGGGACAGCACGGTGTATGTGGTGGCTGGAAAGAATGATGAAAACCACACCTTTAGGATCCAGAATCCCACTACAGGCCAAGTAAAAGTGGTCCACCGCAATCTGATAATGCCAATAAACTTTCTGCCTTTACCTGAAGATGACCGGGAGGAGGTTGTTCTGTCTCCAACCTCAAGTTCACTTGACCTACGTGTTGGGAGGTCAGCAATCAGTGATGTTATTTCTGACTCAGCAGAGTTTAGAACAAGAGTGTGGGTATCTGGCCTACCTTTTGGAGCAGGCAGTGAGACAGATGCAGAAGATATTGAACAGGTGGAGGGCACCATGCTGGAGGGAGCCACAGAACCTAATAATGTCCTATCAGAGGACAGGGTGTTGCCTCTAGCCCAGCCAGTCCTTGATCAGTTACAACCCTCTGATGGAGCTGCTTTGATGGACAGCAGTTCAGCAGACTCTGGTTGCTCAGCAGTCCTAATGGCTTGCACTGAGACCTTTCCAGCTCCTGCTACTGACATTCTCACTGACGTACCTGCTGTTAGCAGTGCGACAGTAGTTGATGGTGCGACTGACCGTAGATCTAGAGCTGGGCGGTTGTTGAGACCAGTGACTAGACTTATTGAAATGATGCACCAAAGAACAGCATCTGTTTGAGTTCTTAATTATAAAACTACAGTTTTATTTGTTTCAATTTTTACCTTGAGGTTTTGTAACAATATTGATATTTCATGTTTGTTTTGCTATTTGGGAGGTGAGTTTGCAGTTACATGTTAACAGGATATGTATATGGGCATATTTTTTTTCCCTATGTGTGTAGATGGGGTCTGGCCAACCTTTTCTCACACTGATCCTCATGGGATAGTCTAAGTGACTGGGTATTTGTAACTGTGAATTTAATGTGATTGTACCTCACAAGCGACTTTGGAAACGGCGGTTGTGTGTTGTTTCCTGTGCATTTGAATAGTGGTCTTACTCCATTTTGTGTGTTTGTACCTGTGGTGTTACAGTACTTTTTTTTTTTCTCTCTTTATTTTTCTTGCTTTTTCTATTGTTGTTTTGTTTTGCTTGTTGTAATGGGGCAAGTGGAATTCGGCAGGAGGGAGTGTAACATAGTTAATATTGTATAGAATTCCACTTGTCATTACTTCCCAGTTTGGGTTCATGTGTAAAGGGTGAAACAGCACCCCCTTCTGGTGGTTGGCAGGGTTAAATATAGTGAACACAGACATCTCGTTGCCAGTTCATGAGAGATGGGCGCGAGGTAGGTTCACTGAGTTTATCACTCCAGTAAAATGCTATGTTAGCTTGTTGCTAACATGAAATGCTATCCCTCGTAAGGTGCTGAACCCGCTGTGACGAACCCGATTCCTGTTCAGTCCATATTCTGTTTCGCACAGGTACATGTTGTTTTATTTCTTTGTAGTTTCTGTCCAATATTAATGTGTTAAATACGGCTGTTGGCCAGTTCATGAGAGATGGGCGCGAGGTGCTGAACCCGCTGTGACGAACCCGATTCCTGATCAGTCCATATTCTGTTTCGCACAGATAAACGACGTTTCATCTCATCCTGTCTCCTGGCCCTTATTCACACAACGCAGAACTGATTTATGCTGATCGATCAGAATTACCGAGGTTACACATGTACGCTTTCCCTGCCAGCATCTTGCACC
>NW_015116081.1:15821-42541 GCF_001443285.1 Poecilia latipinna
TTTTAAAACCACAATTAGGCCATTTGAATCAAGACATGTTAAGTTTTAAAACTAGCTTATTTCAAATTTATTTTCTTAACAGTACCCTTCCATTTTTTTAAACTTATGGGGCCAAAATTCAACCTGTGAAGATTAGAACAGTTGCCGATCCACCACCACCTTCTATTCATCAAAACACTTTTCTTTTGATGTCAGTGTGAGTTTCATTTCTGATTCACTGCTTTTCATCATCTGTGTTGCAACCAGCGGATCTAACCAGGTTCTTTGAAATTTTTGAACATCTGCAGTGACTTCTGTATTTCTATTTCCTGGAAGTCAAGCTGCATGACGGAAACATGGCACAGCTCAGTACTTTCATGCACAGTGGGCAGCATTCTGCATTAATGAGATGAGTCAAATGACATTTATGGAAATGCCCCCCTTCTTAATTGTCTCCACAAATGCTCATGCATTTTTAAATGTCGGCAATGAAAATCTAATCCCCACCACAAGTAAGAAAGAGTAAACATTTTCTATTTGGCTACAGAATTACCAGTGTCACATGAAACTTAAAATTAAAGTGGAGACCAACTTTAAAGGTAGTTGGTCACAAGGGAGTTAATTTAAAAAAAAAAAATCTACCAAAAAAGAGGAGAAAAGTGGATTAACAATCTACAGCTAAAAGCAGGCAGCCCACTTTCTAACAGGTAACAATCACATCGTGTAAATGGTATTTTCAGATATTTTATTGGACATTTTCTTAGAAGGACAAGCACTGATATGAAAGGTAAGATATATTATTTTTACACCCTAGCGTGGTAGCCCCCAGAGTGCTAATGTTGTTAGCAGCTAGCTCAGTGCCGATTCCCAGACAGAAAATATGTTTATTCAGTGGGACTTTCATGCTAAAAAAAAAAAGCTAAATAAATTAAATATAACCTACTCAGCCATACAGTCGCAGTGAGCTGTGACTATTCCCCCACATGGTTCG
Source organism: Poecilia latipinna (assembly GCF_001443285.1). Lineage (NCBI taxonomy): Eukaryota > Metazoa > Chordata > Actinopteri > Cyprinodontiformes > Poeciliidae > Poecilia > Poecilia latipinna. The sequence goes on from NW_015116081.1 coordinate 16,792, forward strand.
TGTCTCGGCACGAACAGACACGAACATAAAGGTTTCTGTAGATCGCTGCGAATGGTTGACCTACATTGGACCCGAATCCAGCGTCCCACATCGACTCAATATTAATGTACAACTCCAGCATTTATTTGGGTTTACAGAAGCTAAATAAATTATTTACCAAGAGGTCCAAGCACATAAAAATAGCATGGGTTAGTTTGTTGTTAGCAATAGCATTGTTATCATAGACTAATTTCTTAAAATAGCACAATTCACTACTCACCTGGCAGAAACAAGTCAACAGCCATTTAATGCTTCTTTTTATCCTAAGTGCTTGACCCAACCAGACTTTTGAAAACTTTCATCTGCCTCGGTGTATAATATGAGGTCTACTCTGCAGCTCCAGATCAACCAGAATGAATATCCTAGCAGACAGTAAAAGGGGTTCTCCACAATTCCAACTTTTACAACATGTTTTAGTGAAAGAAGGAACCTGCCCAGACTATGTTTAAATACTAAATATAAAAATCAATTTTCAAATTATTTAAATCTTAAGGTAAATATGCTTGTAATAAATAGCAATGCAAATGACCACATCCATTTGCATTTTATATACAGTCTCTGCTTTGCTTTTTGTTTTGTAAACTATCTGGGATCCTACCCCTATTTCTAACTAGATCGATTATCATCTGGCTCCAGTGCTCTGAAGGCCAAAACCAGAGCAAACTCTCATCGCCAATCCTTTTCCCTGTCGCAGTTTTCCTGGAGGCAGTTGTAATTACCCATTGGACATCTGGGCAGAGTTTCTGTCAAAGTAAAGGGACACCTATAACTCTGTTTGTTTGCATTTGACAGCTGTAATTAAATTTGTCTGACTGTTGGGGAGGCACAGTTCAGCTGTCAACTGTGTGGACTTGTAGCCTGGGTAATATTTCACAGTGACACAGTGTGAACAGACATGGCCAGCACAAAGCTACCTTATGGCGCCACTCTGGCAGAGAGGATGCTGTTCTCCTGAATACACTTCCACACCTTCTGATGAATTTTCCAATTTAATTTAAATGCTAATTTCAGTTTGATGGCAGTCTTGGGGCTCCTCTCTTTGAATAAGCAGATGGATGCGCCTCCTCTGGTTGCTGCGTTGTATTTAGCTCAAGTAAGCCTCTTTTCATTCTGTTGATTCCTTCAGCACCTCTTCTTCACATGGAGGCCTCAGCAGTAGGAGTGTTACGCCCAATTTGCTAAATGGATAATAACGAGCGTCCTGTGGTCTCTAGGTACATGTTAGGACGCTGTGCAGCTCATAGTCTATTTACCCTCCACTGATGAAATCCACTGAGTCTTTTATGCAATTTCCATTTGTATGTTGCTGTTCCACACTCATTTAGGTATCGATCACAGAATTGGAATGAGCTCCTGAATCATTTATGGCTGTATATAACGGGGAGATGGAAAAGGGGAGAAATTTAAAAAAATACCAAGTGCAGTAGAAGTTGAGGAGACAGAGCCACAGATGGTAAATATCAATGAGGAAACGGGCACTAAAAATAAAAAGACGGGGCAAAAGGTCAATAGGGTTGAAATGAACACATTGGAGGTAACCAGAAGTTGTTTGAGTCTGTGTCTTTTCATGCTATTGATTTCTAATTTTACCCAACATGGTATTACGCTTCAAGGACATTGATCCCTGTAAATGTCAGTATGAACTCAGTTAAAGACCTCTGACTGAGAATAAACTCTGACTTGATGGAAAAAAAGAGGTCAGGTAGTTAAAGATATTTTTTTTTTTTTTACTTATGAGTAGAATACTTCCAACACAGAATTTGTTGTCAAAATGTCATAGGAGACATTTCAATTACAGAAAGACAAAAACTTCTCACCTAAAATGTCTACTGGAGTGTTAGATATCAAAGCTTTACAGGTGAATAAAAAAAATATCATTGTAATGATAATTTATTTCAATAATTTAGTTGAAAAGTGAAATTCATATTGTTTTTAATTATTACGTAAGGAGTGACATATATTGGTGTAACCGATTTGTATGTGTTCTTTGTTATAATTACACAAAATAATTTCCATTACAAATATAGTTTTTATACTTGGCAAACTGGAAACCATTGAATAGATACAAACTTGATTGAAAATAGATGAAATGGATGGAAACTTGATAGCACACACAAACCTGATTTACAAACTGGATTGTGACATTAAAATGAGAAGAATGGCAGCTGCAGTAAGCCTAGCACATCTCCCTTCATGAATATGCAAAACACATGCAGGACATCAGAAAGTGCAAAATATTGGGCAAAGGAGACTCTCCTTAAGATGAATATTTGAGTTAATTTCTGACTGTAAAGCAACAAGGGTTGACTTTCGTTTTGTTGTATGCTTTTGCTTTGTGTGGACCTTTGAGCGGGGCAGTGCGTAATGTGCTGTCTTCATCTGAATAAACGGAGTAACCGTTCATCTCAGGCCTACTGAAAAATGGTGGGGAAATTCACAAGGTGTGGACTGCAGATGGAGTCAGTGCTTCAAGAACAAGTTCCCATCATGGATTCAAGACATCTGCTACAACTGTCAAATTCATTGTATTAAGATACTCCTGAACCTGAAGCTAAGATAAGTTAGCTTTGTTTTTTAAAAAAAAAAAAAAAAAAAAAAAAAAAAGCTGGACTGTTGCTCAGGGGTCCAGATTTATTTTTTCAGATTAAAGTAAATGTTGCATTTAATTTCAAAATTAAGGTCCCAGAGTCTGGGTCAGGAGTGGAAAGGCACAGAATCCAAGATTGAGTTCAAGCTTGTCATCATTGTCAGTGATGATTTAGTGTGCTGGTGTTGGTCCGCTGTGTTTTATTAACTCCAAGGTCAGCTGTCTATCAGGTTATTTCAGAACACTTCATGCTTTTATCTGCTGACAACCTGGAAATGCTGATTTCATTTTCCAGCAGGACGAGGCACCTTGACAAAAGTGCAGTCACCTGGCCTAATGACTATGACTTCATAGTCTTTGACTGACCAGGAAAACACAACTCCATAGATAACCTGTGAGCATACGCAAGAGAAAGATAGTGTACACAAACACAGAAAAGGAGATTTTAAACCAGCTTTGGCTGTCTTAATACCACCATCTCTGATTCTTGTCACATTCATGCGAAAGAAGCCACAACCAAAGAATGAGTACAGATACTATACAATACTTTTCAGTATTAGCTTTAAACCATAATCATCAATATTATCAGAAATAAACATTATGTTACTCTATGGCAGATAAACTATGAATTTAACTTTTTTGACTGAATTATTAAAACCAGTGAAATTTGTTATGATACTCTAATTAGATGTACCTGTTTTAGTATAAAACACCTGTTCATGTCCATTTTTCTTCAGATATAAAAATGCAAGAAAATAATTTTGTGTATCTTAATCTTGCTTTGTACCATCATTCTTGACAACATTTAGAAGATTTTTCATTATCTGCTTCATTAAATGCTGGGGACCTAAAAACACCCGAGGGCAGAAATTTACGTCAGCTGGTATTTGGCTCAGATATTGGCTTGAACTGAATGTCAGAACACTCGATAACAGATGTTATTACCTGTTGGCACATGCACTCTGAGCAGACATCAAAAATCTGACCTTTCCTACAAACTGACTCTCTGGCTGTCCGTCTTACTGTCTGTCTATTGATCTTTGCTGTGTAAGTCCACAGGACCTTTCTAAGTGCCATGCAGGAGGATAACTCAGAGACCTAAACAGAGGAGGCCATAAAAAGCTGCTCCACTGTCCAAAGTGCACAAGGAGAGAGTGACTCACAACCATATAAACTTTGTCACTGAGGATTGTAAAATCTATAACCAGAGAACCTCTCATACACACTGAAAAAAACAACACCTTCAAAGCATCAGTAATATAAATGCCACGGTCAGTTAGATGCGGTGTAAAAGCAAAGCTGAACTTTAATAGGCACCATAAAGAGAAGAGTAGAAGAAGAACACAGCAGATGGAAGACAAATGTTAGGGAATGTGATGATGATTTTACAGAACACTTCTGTGGGTTGGGGTTATGTAATAAGTCATTGCCTCCTGTGTGTCCTTGAAAAAAATAATAAAAAAATTACAGAGTTCCTTTTTCCCTTAAGATAAAGACAAGAATGTATTCATATCAGGGATGGTAGCAGGCAGACAGGAGGCAGTGTAAATAAAACACTGCTCATAAAATGATGAAAAGACATAATTTGTCCACTCAGTAACATTACCTAAAATCTTCTAACACAATATTACTCTTCTAAACCATTAATACTTTTTGGAAAGTCCTTGAAGTGACTCAACTTTAAGATGAAAAAATGTAAATATCTCAATCTATTTCATTAATGGATGTCCGTGTCCAATCTTTGGTACTGAACCTGATGGTCAAATGGCTGGCTGGCTGTCTGTCTGCCCATCAGACAGACAGACAGATGGACGGACGGACAAACAGATACATAAACAAATAGTCAGATGGTCGGCATGCTAGAGTCAACCAAACTAAACCCTATTTCTCTCTTTGAAGCTTTTGAAAAACTATGGAAACTATCATAGCACTTTTAAAATGTAGCCTTGAAGCACATCAGTTTTGTTCTCAGAATTAAAAGGTGTCTCATTTTAAAATTACAACATTTTACTCAAAGAGTTATTCTAAGCAGGAAGATGAATTCTGCCCCAGAGTGACTGTCACCAAAGACTTGTTTGGAAACCAAAAGCCCATTAAAGACTCAACCAGAGCAGACCATTAGAAAGTGACATAAAGGCCTGTAAACACAAAGTGAATCCACAGACAGAAGAGAACAGCAGGGATGGTTCAACCACAGCCAGCATGTGTTCCCAATCCCATTAGCTTCACTGGTTGTTTCTTTTGACCCGCATCAAAAGGAACTACAAGCATGTAGGTCACAGACATGCCTGCAGACAACTACAGCTCATTAGTGACCATCAAAAGTGTACCTGAATAAGTCGGCCAGAGTAAAAAAAAAAAAAAAAAAACTCATGGCAAGAAAATTGTGCAGTCAGTTTTTGAATAGTTGTACAGATATGCCTTTTATTTAGACAAGAATTTGTTCACCTTTTCAATTGCTACCCAGCAATCCTTTAAGGAACATGTTTACATAGATAAATACATATAAAAGGAAACTGACATCAAAGAAATATTTAAAGATATTTGTTTGTACATTTAAATTAAATTAACAAACCAATTAGCATATTTTTTAAATAAGCAAATATAGGATGATAAATTTTAAATATCCGATGTTATCAAGCCAGTAATTTCAAACCCTTATACAAAGTAAAGTCATAAGTACGAATTTTGGGATGTTTTGTTATAAATACAATTCAGGTGATTACAGTTCTAGTTTTAATACATATGATATTATATGTATGTGGATGCTCAGTTTTACAATTCCCACTAAGTCCAGACAAAACTGTATCCACGGGATAGGGAGAGGAGTGTAAACCTATTTCTAAAGCCTTGAATGTTCCCAGGACCTCAGTGACCTAAATAATTGGAATACTAATTGGAGGGTGTTTGGAAACATCAGAAATTGGCCTAGATAGCCTTGTCTAGCTAACTCTAGAAAGAATCTCTGAGAGAATGAGGAAAAAGATTCTGGGTGCTGGTTGAATAAAATATATATGTATAGCAGTTGTCTTGCATTATTATTATCAATGCCAAAATGCCATTAAGTTTTAATTTAACCATTTGAAATGTTCACTAGAATAAAAGCAAAGATCTGAGAAGGTTTTTTATGTTATTTTTCTAATTTTGTGTTAACGCTGTTGGTCAGAGGCTAAACTGAAGTCTTTAAAGCGCAGAATCAAATAAAGCTTATTTGATTAGAATCAAATAATTAGGTCATTAGAGGGAGTTTGTAGAACTAGGCTGCACGAGGATGTAATTCAGTCACTTGACACAGGTGTGTTGGACTTGGAACACATCCAAAAGTTTCAGGGCATTGGCGGTTGAAGACAGGAGTTTGACATCTATGCTTTATGTCAACAGTGTAATAATCTTTTGATGGCTACTTGTAGAAGAAAAATGCAAGTCAAGAACGAGCAAATCATCTCAAACCTGTTTCAGGAACATGACACCGAGTTCACTGTACTTTGATGTGGCAGAACAGGAGATTAGCACTATCAGACTAACAAATCTGCCACAACTGCATGACTTCATTATGTTGATATGGACCAAAATCTCTGGGGAATGTTTGCTAGACCTTGTTTCCAAGCAATAAAGAATGAAAGCAATTCTGAAAACAAAAAATGATCCAATCCAGGAACTCGCTAAGTGTAAGTGTAGATGAATGATTTCACATGATTTGTTAGTGACACTTCTACTTTAAAAAGTAAATTACTTTAAATGTACTGTAAGCGTAGTTTGGTTTTAAATGTGAATGGATGTTGAAACATAGGTGTGTTTATATTAGTCAATTTATCTTCTCATATCCCCACTTATTTCCTTGTATTTAACTATCTTTTTGTCCATGAAGGGGTTTCCAAATCTTTATTGTCGTACTATAATTCTTGCATTATTATGAAGCTATTTCCTAGCACAGTGGCTCAGAAATCATCACCTAAACTTGACCTCAGTCCATCTCCAAGTGTCATCTATCTACAAAGCAATGACTCTCTATTTGATTATGTTCTCTATCTGCTGAGAACTGGAAACTTGGACCAATAAAAACATAAAAATGTTATGCAAATTATCTTGCCTTTGCCAGCAAGGCTTTTATAAAAAAAAAAAAAAAAAAGAACAAATGGTCATTGTTGTGAATATGCTACTTGGACTTTACAACTGTGACAGCACAAACACCTGGCATGTCTTTTAAAAAAGCAGTTCACTATGAGGATATTTACCTAAAACCACAAGATTATTCAATAATTCCAACTTTTTCAAGTGAATTGTGGTTTTAATGAAGATTGTTTTTACTTTAATAACCACGTTTCTTTGACTTACATCTCAATTAGTTGTAGGAAAACTCCAGTGCAATCCAAATCCAAAGTGATGTTAGAGGTCAGTGCTTAGACCTCACTTAAAAAATAGTCACAAAACTCTGGCAGGACACATTCAAGTTGTTGTTCTTCGGTTATGAATCAGTTATAATTTAGTCATTGGTGCTTAGCACTTGACATGTTGCTGCTAAAACTAGATCCTGTGATGGTACTACCTAGATATTTGCAGTCATGGTAAATCGACATCAATACCCTCTTTCAGTTCTGATGTTTTTGTATCAAGAAACTAAAGGATTCCATAATGTCATTATTTATTAAACAAACATCTTGCCAAAAAGAAAAAGCTCTGAGTGTAAAACCTTTTTTCAGCCATTCTGTTGTAGATTTGCTGCTGTGTTTGGGATCACTGACCTGTTGATGACCCAGTTTGGACCAAGTTTAAGCTGTCAGACAGATGGCCTCATATTTGACTCTGAAATTCTTTTGCATACAGAATAGCTCACTGTCGATTCCATGACTGCAAACTGAAATCATCTGCCCTCCACCATTGTCCATGACATCTGCTATGGTCTTATTCTGCTTATCTGCATGATGCCTTTTTTTTTTTAAATATTGCACTGTACATATAATGACTTAACATTTCTAATTTTCGTGTGCAAAACAAATTGTTCCAGAAGTCTTGTGGTTTATTTAGATGCAGCAGCTTTGCAAACCAATGTCTTCCTGCCATAAAGAGAAGAGACTCTTTCTAAACAATTCCAAACAAGCCATACAGTAACTGTTGAGTATTTTTCAAATTGTGCTGTCATGTGTTTTAACATTTAGCAAGCTGACTGAGGCCTGTATAAACTGAGATGCTGCAGGCAGTTCATTTCTTGTCATTTATCTGTGCAGTACACAGCTTCAGCTTGGGGTGAATTTGCTTTGACATGAATCCCATGGAAGATTGTCAGCTGTCTTTTTTTTCCCTCTCTCTGCATGATGATTAACTGTAGTTTTTTTGGAAATGACCTCGTAATCTTTTCCAGATTAAATGTCAGCAGTTTCTTTCTCTAATGTATTTCCTCCTTGGCACTGTGACCTGTATGATTTTGATAAGCTGCCTGCCAAAACTTCTGCTTTCCTAGGTGCAGTCGCACCTAGCTGCTACTATGCTTTTTGAATTATCTGAAAGCATGAAATATGGACATTGTTTTTCACACATATATCTTCAATTGTGACGCCATTTATCAATGATAAGAACAGTGAGGAATCTATTGTCTATTTGGTAAACTTCAGAATAGATTTAAAAAGTGTCATAACCAGATAAACAAATACATATTTTTTTCTCATATGTAAAAGCAAAGAATTGGAAACAGTTGTACTTCCTTCTTATCATGAGTCATAACAACAAAATTATGTCCTAGATAACTGCAACACAAATAAATAAACACATCTAGCTTCTGTTAATATAATAAATCAAAGTTCATAGTTCTGCATTCCTGATCAGCATTTTTTTAAATATATCTAGCAGGCAGGAGTTTGTTGTTTTAACAGAACTGTCAAAAGTCCAGGACATATGCAAAGTAGACCAGTGGACAGAGTGTATCTCAGATAAAAATAGGATGCATTACATCAGCTTGTCACAAGTGCGCAGGCTGAGGTTTCAGGCTGACTCATTTCAACTGGTCAGTAAAAAGACACCGCTCACCAGACTTCAGTTTACACACCCAAGCAGTGATGCAAACCTGAAATTTCAGTATGCAACTCCAGCCATGTGTATTCTCTGTCATGCTGTTTTCACACCAGGAAAGTCCTTTGGTCCACTTGTTTGGTCCAGATCAAAAGCAGACTTCAGTTTTTTTGTTTGGTGCGATTTGCATTCAAATTGTGTTTTTTTTTTTTTTTTTTTTTTTTTTTTTGCAAGTGGACTATAATTGAAAAATAAAGCCACACAGCTGACGATCACTGCTTCCATTCCACAGGTGGACAGATCACTGACGCGGAAAAAGCAAACTTTGGAAGTCCTGGGTGCAGAACTTCTTTTGTGCACAATTGTGCTGGTACTATGACTGTAATACCATTTTGAGTGTCAAGAACAGCAAAATCAGCTGCAAGATGCTCTGTGCCCCCGACCCACAACATGCTGCCATCAGCATCACTGAGCAGAAAAAAGTAAATCAGGATCTATTGCAGTACAAACAGTAGTAGCATTGGCAGGAGTCACTTTTACCATAGTGGCCAGCAATGGTCACTGGCCATTAAATTTATTGTCACAGCAGTGCAATCATTTATGCTTATGTACAAAGTAAAACTTCCATAATTGAGACACCACAAAAATTAAATATCACCCACAAACTCTTACAGCTCCTGTTGCAGGTGAGCACCCCAGATGGTCACATGACCGCCACCATACCTCACTGTTGCTATGGCATTCCCTTTCAGAGTACATCTGTTAGTTTTATGCTAGACGTTGGAACATGCCAAGTGGAACTTCCAAAAACTTTCACTTTTCTCCAAACCAAGCAATTTAATACCTAAAATCACACTTCAAAATATATTACTAAAGAGACTGGCTGCATAGTTAAAAACAACAAAAGTTTTAGTAATCACCCTTAAACTGTCTCATTTCTTCTTCTATAAAAGTCAAATGACAGAAACTGATATTCAATGGGGCATAAAAGTACCTTGTATGCACAGGATCATCACACTGTTCTGGCTTACAAACACAAAGGTAAACCCTCAAAGGGTCAGATGAGGTAAAACTTTCCCTTTTGACAGTGATCCAAGACGTTAATAGATGCCAGGTGGATCCAATAGAGAAGCTTTCAAAAAACCAGCTACTCAGTAAATGCATCACATTTTTTACTTTTATCAGCAACTTTATGGGATGAAATGATAAAAAAACCCATATTGGGATAGTACTGAAGTGGCTGCTGTGAAAACTAAATGTTCTGCTGAAAAATTGGAGCAGCGTACGATGATGCTTGACAGAATCATGGTTTATTTGTGTTAGCTGCCTCGACTAAATCTCAAACCCTTATTAAAGTTAAAGGATGGCATGACAGCACTTAATAACTTCTTTTGTGAAAGCTTATTTTCTTTTAAAACACTTTGTGTATCTTTCCATAAAAGGGTGTTTGAGGAGTCAGTCGTTAAAATGCTAAAAGAGAAGAAAAAAAAGTTTCTTTTGGAGCAACACTTAAAATAATAATCCATAAAATGTGGGTGGACAACCACCTTCATAACATAATTATTCAAATCAAGTGCTAGGGAGATCTATTTTTAGCCTAAATTACCACAAATGACTTGATTCTGACATTCTTGGAGCAAAGCAGGAAGACAGCTGGCAGACGCTGTTCGTGTCACTAACAGTGAGAAAACTGAGTGAGAAGGAGATGACATCTGTCTGAAGCAAGTCTTCTAGAGGGAAACATGGACACTTCTTGTATAAGCTTTTTTTGAGAAGCTAAAGCATACACTGGCATGATAAACTGCTTTTCAATCAATGTGTCAAACAGTTAGATATATATAGATAATACAGGGTCAACTTGATAAAGGTCATTTGCTCAGGTGGAAACAGAAACAGAGATGATTATCTGATTTGCTTAAAGGGACGTATTCTGCAAAACTGACATGGTTCACCTTCATATCATTTTATAATATCATTTCCTCATCAAACACATACTTACGGAGTGGCATGCTAACCATTCAGGTGTGCCTCAATACTTACTCATACAACGTACAGCCTATTTACCCAAAGTTCTGACTTGGACCTTCAATTTCCAGCCGAACTCCAGCCCCAGAGAGCAACCCTCAACCAAACTCAGTTCCTCCAGACTAGTGGCAGCACCAATTACCAAACACCTGCTGGAACTGCATGCCTGCTCATCAGCATGGAGAAGCGTTGTAGGCGGCATGTCAGAAAGGGTATGATGCAAAGTCAAACTTCTTTTAAGTTGTTTTTGATACCTATAGCATTTTACTCAACAACTAAAGTTAGCAAAGTTGCTTGATTTTGCTGTAAAATGGAACTATGTGCCTGGAAAATACAGAGTACCTCCTTTAAAACAATTTAAAGATTACATTTGACTGTAAACTTTTGCTTTGGAAGTTGAAATGTTCATAACTACAGTTTTCAACACAATGGAGTCGTACTTATACAGAAAAATAAAAATAAATTCCCGTTCAGAATAAAGCCTACAAACCTGTCTCACACAAAATGTCACAGTTGGGCAGTAATGAGCATGATATTTTTGTGACACTTTAGCAGAGATGACATGGTTAGAAAGACTGGGGCTGAATGTGTGTTGGTCACGTCATTCTTAAGAGCATTTAACATGATAATTTACTTATTGCATGATCAATTATCTGTAGTCTTTTGAAAATAGTTTCAGACAGCAGAGGTGCTTGAGGAACACTTGATTTATTCAGTTTGGCACTTGAACAATGGCAGAAATGTGCATTGGGGTTATAAGATCAAACCTGTCAGATGAATTATGCTGCAGCTGCAGTCTGTAGACAAACTCATGAGGCAGCCCATGAGCATTTATGCAGATTTGATTAATCACTGAGGACAAAATACTGTCTCATCTAAAAGGTAAAACATTGAAATAATATTTACACAATCTGAGATATTGTATATTAGAGAACTAATTGATTAATACAGTGTAATACTCCAAGTATGAACGAATAAACAAAGGATGCAAAAGTCTACATAATTTGCTTACATTTATATTTAATGAAGGAATTGATTAAAATGAAAGCTTACCCAGCACAGTTAACACATTTTATTGAAATAACTTTTAATTTAATCTCTTAAATTCAAAGACACCCTTACAGAAGTCAGGTGTATGCATAAAGTAGCATTTGCTGCAACTCAGTTTTTGTTTTTTTCTACTTGATCATCGATTAGATTGTTTTCCATATGTGTAAAACATATTAACCTTTTTATAACTGCTGCCATCACAATCACCTCTAATTCTCTTAACTCTTCCCAAGTAAGAAATCATTAACTTTTATATGATTTAACCTTACCTCTTCATCATGCATTCTTTGCATTCCATATTTCTGTATATTTAATGAAAACCCTAATATTAAGAGCCTAAAACAAAACAAAAAAAAATGTTGTGATTTGAGGTTGTGTGTTTTCTTTTCAGAGTCAGATTCTGACATGGTATTACTGCCTCATGAATGGACTGCCTAGACAGGGGCTGGCAGATGCACTGATGAGTTCTCACCATCCTTGCAGCCTAAGGTAAATAGAGATCCTTTGCAGACGGACATTCAGGAACTGATGTTCAAGTGTCAGCTCGAGGAATGCTTTGCTCTCTCTCTGTCTGTTTTTTCCTCTCCAGGGACTTGAAGAGCTGAAGTGCTGCATTTCCTTGGGTAAAGTCTCTCCTCAAAGTGATCTCTTTCCATGTGAGCACTGACAGTTTTCTGAGGGCCCGGATTTCATGCGAAGCAGAAACCCAGTGTGACTGACCAATAAACTCTGTGTTTTAATGCCATTAGCAACCAGGAAAACTGACATAACATTTCATAAAAGTAGTTATTTTATTGTTCTCTTGTGTATGATTTGATTCTCATGCATTTTTCAAAGGTTGTTTTTATCTGCTTCCTTCTTTTCCTTTCAGTGCAAAAAATGCATTTCTCCACTCTGTGGGTCAATTTTCAAAAAATTGAAGAATAAAAGAAAAGGTCAGGCATCTGTGACAAACTGCTGCTGTATGTAATCAACTGAACCTGCAGAGTGAGATGTACAAATGTAAAGTTTATTTTTTGTTCATCTTGTTCCGAGGACTTAAATATATTGTTGAACATTATCCAATTATCCAGAACATACCTGTCATCTGCAGATAATCTGAATGTTTTCACTATACGAATGCTTTCCTTACCTTTTTGGAATGTTTTCAACATTAGCGGTTTATTTACAGTTTGACATATTTCTTTCAAAATGTTTTCAGCCAATACCGAATAAATAGATTTCTCCACATTCAGAGAAATAGATATATATACTATTTTTTTATTACATCTGTCAGTGACAGTGACATTAAATGTGCTCATTTAAATGACTAATTTAAATGTACAATCAAATCATATGTCACAGATATAGAATCATATCTCTTAGGATATAAAATGGTGCAATAACTTTTTTATGTTTCACCACAACCACATACAATGCCACTATATTTGCAAAGAAAAACCTAACATAACCAGAATCTAAACTCTCTAAGCTCACATTCACCAGAGAGTAAATGACATCAACTCTCATCACAGTCTCTCATCAAGCACTTGTCAAATAAAGTTATACTCAAGCTCCATGTACTCTTCATGTTTCATATAGCTAATATTTTCCATCAGTCATGGAAATTATACCTGGACAACTAACAAAGAGAGGCCTGGAGCTGAAGCCAGTTGAGTACCATTTGTCTCTCCTACTGCACTAGTGGAAGTACTTTGGCTCCAACAACAAGTGGAGTTGTTTGGAAAAGTCTAGAGCTGGTTTCCAGCGGTTGATTGGAAAAACGTTCAATGTCGAGGCTGTTGACAATTTGAAATGGTTACAAACATCATGCATAACCATGAAAGTCCCTTTTGTTGATTTATTAGACAGAAGCATAAAAATATGTTCATGAAAAAAGACCATTTGTTTCTGCTCCATTGTGCAGATTAGATCGCAACAGAAATAAGAGCAATGGATGCAATTTCATTTTGGCAAGAACTCTGCCTAGATCAAAACTATGGTTTTTCTTTGATATTCAGATTTATTAAGAAAAGAAAATATGAATCAATATTTGGGTAGAACTAATTTACAAAGTAAGCATAGCTAGTTTCTGAAACATGGTAAGTACTTTGTTGGAACTGAATCCAACTTATAAATTACAGGGAACTGTCAGTTGACAAACTGTACTGAGGTGACATAATGAAATTATTTCCAGTAACTTAAATTGTTCTTCTCTGGAAATTACCAGGTACTTTCCCTAAACTTACCTGGTACTTCTCTAAACTTGGTAGGTACTTAAATTGAAGTAATGGGGTCATTACGTAGTAAAGCCACAGGACAGACAGACATTAATTTAAATAATGTGAAAAGGCAAGTTCATAGATGAGTTCCAAATGTGTATATTGTTAAGTTCAATTTAACATATTTTGCATTAAAACTGTAAGGTGAATTCTGGAAAAGGGCTTTGTTATTATGATTTTCTATTTCACTCATGTCTACTCCAGAACTGGGTTATGGGGTTGGATTGTAATCCTCTTGTGCATTTTTTTTTTTTTCCCATCTAGATGATCGCATTCTGATTACCTGTCAGCCAACAAACAAGATTTAGAGCTAAATGCATTCCACACTGCCAGATGTACTGCAAACACGCATTTCATGCACAGGTACTAGTCTTAATATTTATCCGCCTCATCTATTTTCTGAATAATTTCACTTCTGTTTGTGTCGTCTTTATCTTTGGCTTTTTCAATATTTCTTATGTTGGTTGTATTATGAGAGAGAACTACATCTTTTTCTCTTTCATTTCTAAAAAGGCCAAAGCACTTTGGAAAAGACTTCCATAAAATGAGAAAGCACTCAGATCTGGCATTGCTGCACAATCCACTGAGTGGTTTAATTCTGGGACTGGAAATGTTTTTGTTTCGAAGTATACCGTCATAGTAAAAAGACAGTACACTGTCAGTCAGTCCTAAAGCTTTGACATACAAATATTAAAGAGACTTTTCCCAAGTTCTAAAAAAATACTAATTTTAACCTTTAACTATACAAAGCAAACAAAGCTCCACATATATTGTCATGCTGCAAATGACCAAGTATATTTCTAATAAAAGAAAAAAATATTAAGTGATTAATTAAATGAAAAAAACCTACAGATTTTTCCAAAGTTTTCATCTGATTAACTAATATTCAGAATAAATCAATAGCATAATCTATTATTAAAATAATCTTTGGATTAAAGAGCCCTAGTTCTCTTTAATCCAGGTCACATCTGATCAGTGAAGTATTTCAGTGAAAAAATACTCAGTGAAATCCACATTCTTTGAATAGTAGTACAATTATCTGTCACTAGCAGTTAAAAGCAACCTGAAAAGTGTTTCCCACATTGAGCATTGATTGTAAGCTTTGGGTTTGCATCATATTTTTTTCATCTGTCAATCTGTCAACGTTTGTTGATTCTATATAATATCCTGCACAGACAACTCAAAGGTGGCAAGGGATTGTTCACTGCCTATTTCACCAGACAAAGGCATTGAAAATGTAAGATTATTCTTACTAAAAAAAAAAGATAAGGTCTAAAGTTAAACCTTTTGTTTTTATCTTTATGAGATTTCCAGGAGGAACCTGCCAGACATCCACTCTCCCAGTATCAGCCCTTAGTTAAACCAGTCTAACTAAAAACAGCTCTGAAGAGGTTTTTTTTTTTTTTTTTTTTTTTAATACCAGCATGGATTTCACCATAAGTCCCTTGTCTGCTTCGTTCCCAGACACTTCACATACTGGAATAACAACCAAATATTATAAATCAAACTGCTTCTCAGGGTCACATACATATAATAACTCATAATATGTAAAAAAAACAGACTCTGTTAACCTTTTTTTTTTTTTTTGCCTTTTCTTGCAACTGCATTATGTGGACAGCTCTGGCATTTATGAAAAATAAATATGGCAGAGTTCAATGCTTGACTTCTGACCTTTTTGAGCCTCTGGATAGGAAATATAGAAACTCGATGACCAAAAGACTAAATATGTACAAAAGCACATATGAGCCAAGTTATAGATTAGAAATACTTGTATCTCCTTTCTTCAATATCTGAAAAGGAGACATTTGTTCTCAGCAGTATGATAAATGGTCCACCTTGTTGAGAAAACATCCACTCTAAAGTTAAAAATGAAATGATGAAAGTAGTACGAGTACCAAACCAGCATTAACACAGAGAGTTCAATGTTTTCAAATGATATGCTTATCATAATGCCTTTCAGTAATAAAAAAAAAAAACATATCACTAAACTCGAATATCCATCACTGACTTTTGAAATAAGATATCAGATTAAAATGTTGAGTCCAAGATTATGCAAAATCAGATTTTGGGCATCAAATTATTATTACACGCTTAATTAAAACCGCTTTCTGACAAACACACAGACACACACACGCACAACTCCCAGAAATTTGTAGTCACTTGATAGTTCTATAGCGTTATCTCTTTCGAGCCACAGGTTTGCAGCAAGGTACTGGAAATGATTAGATATGAACCACAAAATCAGTTGGTCACAGGAACTGGTCTATTTTCAGTTTTTAGGCCCTGATCGGTGACAGTCCAGTCACCGATCAGGGCCCAAAAGGAGATGTGACGAAACAGAACCACACATGATAAGTAAGCACTGTGACCCCACTAAGACAACAACACTGTAATGACGTGACAAACACATGAAGACTCAAAGATTGATATTTTCTCAGATAGTTGAGGTTTCTGCAGGAAATCAGATATAGGAAAACACAGACCCATTCAAAAAAATAGATTACTGAGAAATACATTTAATTCAGAAACGGCATCATCAAGTGAAACACTACAGCTATAAATTAATTACACAGGCTGATTTTTAATACCTCAATTTATCTTAATCCTTATGATTTTCTGCTCAACGGTAATGAAAACACAGCATTTAAAATTAGAATATCACACCGGATCAATAAAAATATTATTTTAAAAACAAAACTGTGTGGTTAAAAAAATGCGTTTAACACAAACGAGACTTATTGGGATGTTTATTCTAATTCGTTGAATATAACAAAACTGTTTCATAAAGACTATGGTTATAGTTTTGCATATTATTGTGATTTCATGCATTTCATTATTTGGAAATGTAGGAAGAGTACATTTTGCTCGCGAAGCCTCACATTGCTGAGCCGAAGTCTCTGTGAAATGTTGGTTAACACAAACTGAGCCAGAAGGTAACAAAAACAGATGGGTCTGTCGGTAATCTGATATAACACAGAAGGCTCCATTTTCACACATTTAGTTAATGAATAAAAATGCAAAAAAGTGGTTACTGCTTTCTAATTTTCCAGCCAAACTGATGAAAAAAAGCATTAAATTGAGCATTAAAACTACTTTACATAAAAATATTTACATTTAATAGTGATGAAATCTAAATGTAACATTGTATAAAATATTAGATGTTCTGTTTGCCAAGTTTTTAAAACAAAAATTTCCCTCCAGAATCCTCCGAAAGCATTTCTCCTTCCGCCTTGGCGGATTCATTCTGCTCTGTTTAGCTCCTGGTCTACTGTGAGAAGCTTGTCAAAAATCAAAGTGAATCTTGACTCTACTCCCCAGGGTGAGCATCTCCTCAGAAATGGAGTGGAGTAAATGGATTGCTGTTCAGATCACATCACCGTGCAACATTTGCTATGCGAATGAAGCAAAGTGCTCATAAAACTCACTCATCTCAGGTCATCACCCACATAAAAATGGAGCCTACAATCTGTGGGAAAACCATAAATTGTACCTGTTGGCTAATTTTGCATTAGGATGTACATAGCCAAACTAAAGATTATCTGTGTGTGTTTTTGGAAGTGAAACGGAGGTAAGATCACCAGCTGGCATCCGGGTTGTTAATCAGAATTTGTGCTACGAACAAGGTCAGAGATCATAATTACAATCATGTCCAAATTTTTTCTGCTTATCTGTCAAATACTGATAAGACAGTGTTTGACAGAGAAACATTTGTGCTTCCAGTTCAGC
Source organism: Poecilia latipinna (assembly GCF_001443285.1). Lineage (NCBI taxonomy): Eukaryota > Metazoa > Chordata > Actinopteri > Cyprinodontiformes > Poeciliidae > Poecilia > Poecilia latipinna. The sequence continues at coordinate 34,483 of NW_015116081.1, forward strand.
CCTGAAGCAACAACATTCTTAGTCAATGCAAGATTTCAATCAGAATAACTGTTAAAATAGGACAGATAACATTAATCAGCATTTCTATAAAATAAGAAGCTTCATTTTTTTTAACTAAGTCCAAGCGGTTCGGTTCTGTTTGTACAACAACAATAATATATACAGAATGGGAAATTGAGCCAAAGTTGCACAAGCACCATTATGAATAAAACATTTTTATCTCCAACAAAAAGGATATCTCACATGTAAGCTAAAGAAAAGCAGAGCTAAAACATTTATTTCACAGTAATGGAAGTTACTCAAATCAGTCAACAGTGCTGCCGTTTAATTTACAGAAAGCCAAAAGAAAAGAAAAGAAAAAAAAAACTCACACAAGGTGCATGAATTAAAATCTCATCAACTTCCATATGTCCACTCCAGAAACATTCCCAAAAATATGAGAGCAATATAATGTGAAAGGCAATTGTCTGCAGAAATCTTTCAAGACTTGTGGAAATATTCCACTCCGAGATAAAAGCCGAGTGTCCATATAATCATAAGATAAGAGAATGTGCAATGGCTGCAAAATGTTTAAGAGACATTTTCTTCCAACTGAGTTTTCATGTTACTTAGAGTTGCTACATTTATTCTGATTCTCACTTGATACAATTTATGGATACAAACATGTGGAACAGCAAAATCTGCAAAATACTTTTTACACATGTATGGAAAAGACAATTCTTCCAAATCCAACTTTTGGAATCATTTTGTCATTCAGAAACAAGTTTCCATACATACATCTCTTACAGTAGCTTACATTCCCAGCTCTGATAGTATTTGCTACAAAAACAACAGTGATACACAGACAAGTCATCCAATTTTCAGCTGAATCTACCTTGACTGCCGACTTGCTTATCAGTAATTCACAAATCAGATCTTTGTCTACTTCGTGAATGCACCATACTAAGTTCTACAAGGTTGCAACAAGATCATTTGATGTAGCTACTGTTACTGAAATAAGACAAAATTATAGTTAGGATAGGAAAGTGTATAACATGAAGTTAGGAGATGCACAAAAAGTGCAAGAAGCTATATAAAATAAAATATTTTCTACATAGTAAGACATATTTGCAGTCCAATGAGAGAGAAACACAGAGTGAGAGTAAGAAAATAAGGCATCCAGAATATAACAGGGAGGCTGGACATATTAAACCAAAGTTGGTCAGTTTTATATATGTTGGATTTGGGAATGTAGGCAAGGCTCTTGGTTTAAAAAGCACAAAGGAAGAAAATATGGGTTTCCAAAACAACATTACAGAGATTTACTCCACCTCCACCCTTCTAATAGTTTTTTTTTTAAATGCTGAGTTTTCAGTTGACATGTTCGCAGCAACGGACAAATCATGCTTTTTTAATCAGCTCAACTTGAACAATAAAAAAAGAACTGCATGAATAAAATAGAACTAGAGAAAACTCCCAAAAAGTGAAGGCAAAGCATTTGAAAATAACATCTGAAGATAACATATCAATGCAGAATGTTTAGAGCAAGACGTAGAAACAAACACATAGCAAAATATAGTTGTGTGTTTCAGTTTAAAAAGGTGTCTGAGTGTTATTGGAGGTGAAGGCAGGCTCCATCAGCCTGAAGCCTGCATGCATGCATAAATAATGAGGAACTATATTTGCTTTTTCACATTTAGAGAACTTGGCTTGTGCACTTATCTGGAGCAACAGCGAAAGGGAGCAAGCAGCAAGGTTAACACCTTAACAAGAACAGGAAGGAAGAGTGCACATCAAAGTCAATCTATTTTGTTAAATAAGCCATTACATGATGGAGAACATTTTAAATCAAATTAAAAATGGCATTTTATGTTATAGTTGTTGAACAGTTTGAGCCATTTTGACCTTTCAAACACTATTTGGATGGTAAGCCATGAAAGTCTTCCTTGAAAGAAGACGGATATCGGCTGGTTGGGTAACAGGAAGTTCAAGGAAAGTTGAGTGGAAGCAAAAAGTTTGATAGAAAAATGTCAGCCACTGAAAGGGACATCAGTGGCTCTGAGAAGCTTGTAAAACAAAGTTTAAGAGATCCAGTGAGATTTACAAGGAGTCTGGAGATCAGCTTGAGTCAATACTTCAAAAGCCAAACATTTAAATGTATCAAAATTAATATTCAAAATTTCTAAGTACCTGAATTTTGTGATTTTGTCAGTTATACACCATAATTATCACAATTCCCAGAAATAAACGACTGAAACATATCACTCAGTGCGATGAATCTATACTTAATGTTTTCAGGCGGAAGAATCTGATTCTTTTTCACCCACTGATGACTGGAGGAAACCAGATTATTTTTATCTCTTTGCAGAGCAATCTCTGTCTGTGAGGATCATTGAATCAGCTCTGCATTTTGAGTCTCATGTAAAGTGGTTCCAGTGACGCAGCATAGGCATCAGGATCCTATTTCTATAAACCAAATAAGATGGTAAGTAGAAAGACATATGATCATCCAGATATATGATCATCCAGATAGAAACATGCACAAATAAATTATGCATACATAAATATTTCAAAATAACTCATGAAAGCTATATTTGCATTAAATATGAAGAAATTTTGTGGGACAAATTTACATAAAACATATTGATTGTACTCCTCAAAGCACCAGTGCTTATATTCTTCCCCTTTAAAAAAAAAAAGATGGTAATGGTTTGTAGTTTGCTAATGACATGTGAATTATGTTATTCATTTTAATGAAGAATACGGTGGGAAGAGGCAGTGCTGTGGGATGGCTGGATAGGTTTAAACCCACAGGAACTAAGAAGATTAAAGAGCAAACTGAACTAAAACAACTCAGAACTGGAAGGTTAAAGTAAACAAACACATAAATCCAGGATTTTCAATCACAGTTTTGTTATGCCCTCGGTGTAAAACCTAAATTTAATCCAGACCCAAACATACACAATTACTGTGATAGTATTTGGCTTCAAATTGTGGAGGAAGTTGTTTATCAGAAGCATCAGACTTGGGATGTGATACAAAATGTCATTCTTGATTTGTCATTGAGGAACTTGGAACACTGTCCTTCAAATCTTGGCCACTTTCATCTTAATCAGGCCAAAGCATCCAGGTAATTAGGTTTTCATCCAAATATATGACTGGCAGGGAAGACATTAATGACTGTCATTTGGAAATATAATGGATGTTTGGTACATTTTGCAGACTTACTAAATGTACATTTTCCCTCAGTTTACAGTAAACTATTTGTTGTATCCAAATAGTTAAATTAAACTTGAGTTACTCTGAGGTTCTTTTCACCTGAGAATTTCTTGAAGGGATAGAGCGACTCCAATACAATATTGCTGTTACATTTTATAATGGTGTCATTTTTGGATAAAGCAACAGATCTGCCCACATTGACTGGATTTGAAATTGAACTTGTCAGAAGAAAAATTTAAAAAGTTGCAAGGGGATTATCTTCTAAGCCTTTAACAGAGGTATTAGGAGGCACACACTGGGAAAAGAAAACCCTATCATGCTTTTGCATTTTTATGCTCTGACTCCATGTCTGCACCATACTTAGAGCATCAGTCTTGTATGTGATGTTTTTTTTTTTTTTTTTTTTTTCCCCCCCATCTGACAGCACAGCCTTAACTGCATAGCCTAAACCCAACCAACACAGCTTTCACTTTCAGTCACTTTTAATTCTAGGATTAAATCTGTGTTTCAGATTGGATTCCCATTTTGAACTGGACTCTCACAGCTCCCATAATTATTTTGTGCACATAAATTACTTGGTATGAACTTTGCAACTGCTACCTTCCCACTGCTTGGCCTCTGAGGACAGAGTGTGGAAACTAAACTCAGAGTACTTCTCTAAAACAACAGACCTGCAACAGCATTTATACACAGTGTCTTAAATGAGTTACACATTTCACAAGGATAATGCTTTGATTGCTTGCATCTCTACACAAATGTTACTTAGAAGGACATTTGTTCAAGATATATTTTCCCTGGAGACAAGATCTTAAACTAATTTCCAACAAAAAACAAATGTATCCATGATATAGAAAAAATATTTGTGTAGCATACTTTTCATATATTAGATATTCAAACACATTAAATATATTAAGTTTGCAAGTACTTGGAGAACTAACATTTTGTAACAATCTATAAAAATATTTAACTAAAAGTGCTTCAGATGATTTAAAATAAAAGTGTACGCTGGTTTACTTTAACTTTAATGTTGCCTGTCATCACTGTTCTCTGTGTCTGCCTTTTTAAGTTTGTGTTTCATTTGCTCTCACATTTATCTCTTTTCTTTGCCTTTCAATGAATTCTGATGCTCTCTGTAGGTTTTCCAAACATTTTTAGCTTTAAATCAATGCTCCTCGTTGGGTTTTTTCTCTCTGAATGCCTGAGTGACGTACATGTTCTGTATTTTTCACAGGCTCTTCTGGTTTTCTCCTTTTCAATATTCTTTTGTCATTGCACCAAACAACTCCAGGCATGTCAATAGTATTCCTCATACTCATATTTTTTTATTTTTTTATTTTACTTTTAAAGTATTTCCATGAAATGGTACTGGCCATATTTTTGCTAATGGTGGGACTGTAAAAACATATCGACACAATAAGCATTCTCTATTCATTGGGGATGTTTCTGCTGCTGCAACATGTTATGCATTGTGATGGTAATTTTGCCTCGAATAGATTTGCACAGGGCAAGTTATTTCCAGGTTTATTCCAGGTTGTTTTTTGAAGCAAAAATGAACCGCTGGTGGCCAAGAGAAGCGACATTGTCATCCATCGCTGTTGTTTGCATTTGTCGCTTGTATGTCAAACTTATAGGCATACCAGAAACACTCAAAGGCTTTATAGCTGCTATTGCCACTCACCGCAGAAAAGTAAATTTATTGGTTTGGCAGCTTTTTTCCCGTATTAAGTGTATTCATCATTTGAAAACTGTCGTTTGTTTTTCCTAACCCTTGACTGATCACGATTTGTTAGATGACCTAAAAAGATTTTGTGACAAAATGAAAATGAAAACATTTGTAAGGGGACAAATACCTTTTTGACAGCATTGTATACAATACCTGAAAAATAGCAGCCAATAAATGCCACGTTCCAAACAAGCCTATGCTATATTATGATATTTTATTGATATATGTTTTGCATATTTCTTTCAGTCCAGCTACTTGGACAATAAATCTGTGAATGAGAGCTTTCTACAGTGAAAATCTGCATTCTTCCATTTCACTTCTGATGATAATTCAAGCAGTTATAACCCAGATCATCCATGCGTTGGAACAGATGTTCCAGCATAAAGCTGGACTACTTGATAATTGTGTTTACATGTTGCAAGTATTAGAGCATAAGATATATTACTTTTATCATTTATGTCTAGGCCATTTAAGTCCCATCTGTATACATTAGTTTTGAAAACATTTATAAAATATGTCTGGAGGTATGTTTATAAAAAGTGCAGCTTATATGCAGCTTTTGAAGTGTGTTGTAGTGGCTCACCTACACTTCACACATTTCATCCAAAGTGCTCCAAAGAATATATAATGGCTGTAAGTGGTTCCACGCAGGACATAAAGGTTTTCTGACATGTTCTGTTTATATTTCTATGACTTAAAGTCCCAGTTATGCCTTGAAAAGGAGCTACATAAAAAAATCCATCTTAATTTTCTGCTGTTTTTTTCTAATACATTATGTTGTGGAGCTTTGATTCAGATTCGTTATACCAGACATTGAGTGTGGCTCATTGAGGCTCCATTCAGAGGCCAATCTGACAGCCAATGAATAGAGCTAATTACCCCTATTCAGCTGCTCCAACACAGAAGACCAGGGAGAGAGTTTAACATTTTGACTCTGCTCAACAACATGCAAATCGCATCCTCTGCATGTGAAGCTGTACTGAACGTGTTTGTTACTCTAAACAGAAGATTACCACTAGTATCTCAAGCTAAATCTTGGCAAAATCGATTTAGCACATTTACAAATCCTCAAATGACGCATTTAAATTATGTTCTCGGTTTGATTAAGTTGTGATTTTGGCCAGTGGCTCCAGGGAGTTTTAATCGTTTCATCAAGCATAACATATTCAAGCCATTTCAGAGACGATAGAAAGAGGAAACGGTTACTTATCTTCTCAAAAACAAATCAGAGATGTTCATCCATGTAACAATTTGATGATCGTGGGAATCTGTTTCACTCACTACTGTGCACCATATAGTACATCTTAATGTTTTATCTGGGTTAAGTGATGTATTGTGCATATTGCGTTTACTATTTTTAGCATTTTGGATCTTCTGTGTTTCTACAAAAAACCTTTTCTGTCACTTTTGTAATCTTTTAATCAAATGCTTCATGTTAGTGTTCAAAAGAAGTCTATACATTTTCAGATGTACCAAACAATCAGATTAAGGATTTTATGTTAAAAATGAATTTCCACCAGTTTTCTACCCGTCTTTGTACCTTTTGCAGAATTTCAGTCTGCCTTTGATGTTTGTATTAGAGGTGACTGTTCTGCTTTTCTTCCTGTTACATGACTGCCCTCCAAAAGTCTTTTACTTATTGTCCATGCAAATTGTCTTACATCCACCTGATGCCAATGCTGAGCAAGCTTTACATTAATGGTATAATTATTCCAGAGCAAACTACTCGGAAAGGAGACATCATTGGTGCTTGTTGATCAGTCCAGAACAATGTAAAGTCTTCTGCATTGCAACTTGTATCATGAATGTGGATTTTTTGTTGTTGTTGTTGTTGTTGTTGTTATGAAGAGTGTTATACTTTTAAAAAGTGATTAAATTAAATTGATATCCCATTTCATGTGGCATTCTTTAATTACAAGAAAGCCAGTAAAAAAATAATGACTTGGGTGATTTTTAAGAAAAAGTCAGGATTGTCTTTGATGTTTGCAGGTAATGACATTTTACTCAAAATACTTGTTGAAATCTGGAAAGATTCTGAAGAAATACTTCCAAGAAAAACTAAACTATTATTAATCCATTCTAAACAATATTCCAATAAAATCCTGTTAATGAAGTACACTTGACAAAATTTTCTGGTATTTTAAGTGTTCTACATTTCTGATGCATTTAGTTGCTTTCATAATGTGTTTCTCTACAGCAAAATGATAAATGGTTGATAAGAGAACAAGTACATTGTCAGTGCATCACAGGCAAAGATAATCAGAACTACAAGGACCAGTCTAATGAGCAAAAACAGTTTTTCCAGCAATGTAATCAAATTAAACAAATGATGTGCAAAAGTGGGAGGAAAATTTCAGCTGCCTTGTTGATGTTAATCTAAATTATATGGCTTGTATGTTTGTATGCATTCATAAATTCTCAGAAGTATTAATCATATTTTACTTAAGTTTCAGTGAATATCCTTACTCAACTTTTTCACTACTGCTAGAAGTTTGCTGTTAGTATGATGCATGTTCATCATCACATCATTAGAAAGACAAACGACAACAGAAGTATGGCAAAAATCTTTGAACTTTCCAGCAAGAGGAACCCAAACAGCCTGGAGAGTAAAATCAATCCATTTATGGGTTGCGTTGGAGGTTAGATTGGTCTCATTTCTCTCATATCTGCAATGCTTCTGACAGACTCCTAAACTGGGACTGCTAGGCTTAATGGGAATGTCTCTGCAGCCTCATTGCTCCCTGGTGACACATTATTGTTTTGCCATGAGCATCCACCTTTCGCTGCTCTAGGAAATAACTGCACTCTTGGCGATTGGAGCGATAATAATGGTCACTCAGACAATGGCACAGAAAGGATTTTATGCTACATTTGCTACTGTGAAGCCAATCCTCTCTGTTCTATCAGATTTCAAGAAAGAGCAGTCAACACAGAAACTAAACTTCTACTAAGTTCATTCCAACTTTTTTTGCTCAATTTCCCTTTAAACAAGATAAAAACCATACGTCTCATTCTCTATATAAATGAATAAAGGAGCTGAATTGTACAAGATTGGCAAAAAAAAACTCAAATCATTTGAAATATTAGTTTATTCTTTTATTTTTGAACAATTTAATATTGGATTGTCACTTTAAAAAA